>NC_056737.1:616231045-616237700 GCF_019279795.1 Protopterus annectens | reverse complement strand
ATATATAACACCTTAGAGCTTTAGTCTTCTGCCCTAACTGCCAGTACCTCAGTGTATATATAACACCTTAGAGCTTTAGTCTTCTGCCCTAACTGCCAGTACCTCAGTGTATATATAACACCTTAGAGCTTTAGTCTTCTGCCCTAACTGCCAGTACCTCAGTGTATATATAACACCTTAGAGCTTTAGTCTTCTGCCCTAACTGCCAGTACCTCAGTGTATATATAACACCTTAGAGCTTTAGTCTTCTGCCCTAACTGCCAGTACCTCAGTGTATATATAACACCTTAGAGCTTTAGTCTTCTGCCCTAACTGCCAGTACCTCAGTGTATATATAACACCTTAGAGCTTTAGTCTTCTGCCCTAACTGCCAGTACCTCAGTGTATATATAACACCTTAGAGCTTTAGTCTTCTGCCCTAACTGCCAGTACCTCAGTGTATATATAACACCTTAGAGCTTTAGTCTTCTGCCCTAACTGCCAGTACCTCAGTGTATATATAACACCTTAGAGCTTTAGTCTTCTGCCCTAACTGCCAGTACCTCAGTGTATATATAACACCTTAGAGCTTTAGTCTTCTGCCCTAACTGCCAGTACCTCAGTGTATATATAACACCTTAGAGCTTTAGTCTTCTGCCCTAACTGCCAGTACCTCAGTGTATATATAACACCTTAGAGCTTTAGTCTTCTGCCCTAACTGCCAGTACCTCAGTGTATATATAACACCTTAGAGCTTTAGTCTTCTGCCCTAACTGCCAGTACCTCAGTGTATATATAACACCTTAGAGCTTTAGTCTTCTGCCCTAACTGCCAGTACCTCAGTGTATATATAACACCTTAGAGCTTTAGTCTTCTGCCCTAACTGCCAGTACCTCAGTGTATATATAACACCTTAGAGCTTTAGTCTTCTGCCTAACTGCCAGTACCTCAGTGTATATATAACACCTTAGAGCTTTAGTCTTCTGCCCTAACTGCCAGTACCTCAGTGTATATATAACACCTTAGAGCTTTAGTCTTCTGCCCTAACTGCCAGTACCTCAGTGTATATATAACACCTTAGAGCTTTAGTCTTCTGCCCTAACTGCCAGTACCTCAGTGTATATATAACACCTTAGAGCTTTAGTCTTCTGCCCTAACTGCCAGTACCTCAGTGTATATATAACACCTTAGAGCTTTAGTCTTCTGCCCTAACTGCCAGTACCTCAGTGTATATATAACACCTTAGAGCTTTAGTCTTCTGCCCTAACTGCCAGTACCTCAGTGTATATATAACACCTTAGAGCTTTAGTCTTCTGCCCTAACTGCCAGTACCTCAGTGTATATATAACACCTTAGAGCTTTAGTCTTCTGCCCTAACTGCCAGTACCTCAGTGTATATATAACACCTTAGAGCTTTAGTCTTCTGCCCTAACTGCCAGTACCTCAGTGTATATATAACACCTTAGAGCTTTAGTCTTCTGCCCTAACTGCCAGTACCTCAGTGTATATATAACACCTTAGAGCTTTAGTCTTCTGCCCTAACTGCCAGTACCTCAGTGTATATATAACACCTTAGAGCTTTAGTCTTCTGCCCTAACTGCCAGTACCTCAGTGTATATATAACACCTTAGAGCTTTAGTCTTCTGCCCTAACTGCCAGTACCTCAGTGTATATATAACACCTTAGAGCTTTAGTCTTCTGCCCTAACTGCCAGTACCTCAGTGTATATATAACACCTTAGAGCTTTAGTCTTCTGCCCTAACTGCCAGTACCTCAGTGTATATATAACACCTTAGAGCTTTAGTCTTCTGCCCTAACTGCCAGTACCTCAGTGTATATATAACACCTTAGAGCTTTAGTCTTCTGCCCTAACTGCCAGTACCTCAGTGTATATATAACACCTTAGAGCTTTAGTCTTCTGCCCTAACTGCCAGTACCTCAGTGTATATATAACACCTTAGAGCTTTAGTCTTCTGCCCTAACTGCCAGTACCTCAGTGTATATATAACACCTTAGAGCTTTAGTCTTCTGCCCTAACTGCCAGTACCTCAGTGTATATATAACACCTTAGAGCTTTAGTCTTCTGCCCTAACTGCCAGTACCTCAGTGTATATATAACACCTTAGAGCTTTAGTCTTCTGCCCTAACTGCCAGTACCTCAGTGTATATATAACACCTTAGAGCTTTAGTCTTCTGCCCTAACTGCCAGTACCTCAGTGTATATATAACACCTTAGAGCTTTAGTCTTCTGCCCTAACTGCCAGTACCTCAGTGTATATATAACACCTTAGAGCTTTAGTCTTCTGCCCTAACTGCCAGTACCTCAGTGTATATATAACACCTTAGAGCTTTAGTCTTCTGCCCTAACTGCCAGTACCTCAGTGTATATATAACACCTTAGAGCTTTAGTCTTCTGCCCTAACTGCCAGTACCTCAGTGTATATATAACACCTTAGAGCTTTAGTCTTCTGCCCTAACTGCCAGTACCTCAGTGTATATATAACACCTTAGAGCTTTAGTCTTCTGCCCTAACTGCCAGTACCTCAGTGTATATATAACACCTTAGAGCTTTAGTCTTCTGCCCTAACTGCCAGTACCTCAGTGTATATATAACACCTTAGAGCTTTAGTCTTCTGCCCTAACTGCCAGTACCTCAGTGTATATATAACACCTTAGAGCTTTAGTCTTCTGCCCTAACTGTACACAAAAATTAGGTATATAACACCTTAGAGCTTTAGTCTTCTGCCCTAACTGTGCACAAAAATTAGGTATATAACAAGTTAGAGCTTTAGTCTTCTGCCCTAACTGTACACAAAAATTAGGTATATAACACGTTAGAGCTTTAGTCTTCTGCCCTAACTGCCAGTACCTTAGTGTATATTGGTTTTCTAAATACCGTCATTAATTGTGCAACAAAGAACTTCACACAATAAATATAAAAAATGTTTAACTCTGAAACATAAAAGCATCCTTATCTTCTATAAAAATGTATACACTGAGGACAATCTCTCTATGGGATATTTGCATGTGGTTAATACTGTCTCTCTACTAATTCAAAGTACTGATGTTTTTGTCATTTTTTTTCACAATATTCATTTATTTTCATGCTTACAAAATTCACTTCATGCTGTCCTCTTGTTTTCTAAAGATACAGGAGACCAGAGGTATAGCTAGGGTGGGGCAAAAGGGGCAGTCACCCTGGGCAAAAAAATGTGAGGGAGAGCAATCTTTGGCTTCTGAAATGAATGCAGACAATGCATTTTTGATCTGGGCTGAAATGCTCAGTGCTCCTTGATAGCTGTAGCAAGCTGTTTTTTTACACTTCTAGCAAGTGGTTTGCTAAAGTTTAAAGAAAAGATTTTTTTCCTTTGGACCTCAATTATGTTTGGACATTTTTTTGTAAATAAACTTGAAGTTGAGGGGGCAGATCAGGGGACTGGCTCAGGGCATAAATCTCTGCTGGAGACAATAAAATAATTGCATTCTTGCAGAAAATCTAAGGCTTCACCTTTTTCTGAGATGTACTTATCTCAGAACTGGTCAAATTAAGCAAACAAAGTTAAAATATTCCTGAACAAGAATTGTTGGAAATATTTTGATTCATAAAACAGACCTGAAAGATCCCATTCTGAAAAGCAAATGTTGTTTAATAACAAAGTTTGTAATCTTGATGTTTTCAAAGTTTTATCTTGCAGCATTAAACAAAATGACTTGAAAGACTTCAGAGGAATATTGCACTGGCTCATATTTCAAAAACGTTTCAAAACATGTCAGAAAAGTGTATCTGGTTACATATGAAATAAACCTTCTACTGTTAGAATTTTACAATGCTTACATTTCAGCATCTTACCATAAGACTAAATTAAACATGCTTACTAACCTGGTATTGCAGTCATTGTAGTGGGCTTTGCAGCTCATTTTTTCAGTCACAACTCATAACAATTCAGAATCACACAAAAATATAAGATTAGTAAGCCATTCTAGTGGTGTAGAGGAGTAAAGGCCTGACTACGGCCCAGCCAATCCAAGTTCGATTAGGGACTTGGATGACTGATGGAGCAACTAGGAGAGATGGACATACCTGTCCTGAGATGGAGAGTGCTCATTAGTGAAGCTCCCTAATGGGAGGCATGGTACAGATGAGGAAATTGCTCTCAGATATAATCAACAAGGATGGAGATGGGGAAAGTAGGCAGGGTGTGTATGTATATATATATATATATATATATATATATATATATATATATATATATAAAAAACAAAAACAGAACTGAAGTACAGATGTACAAGCTCCAGGATGCCCTCAAGACCCATTACCAGCCACAACAGGTATGGTACATATATACTAGACATGAACAAACTGCCAGTTGCTTAGTCAGGGGATAATATCACAAGCCTCTCCCTCCCATGGGTAGGTACCAATACAGTCTACATAATATTATAAGTAGAGGCAATAAGCAAAAAGATATACTTCAGTTTTGCCTTTCACTGGTAGATTTTTAATCAGTCCCCAAAGAAAATCATGTCCCTCTTCCCATAAGTCAGATCTCTTTTTTTATTTTCTTTAATAGCCTTTTTACTTCATTTCTTTTTCCCCATGGATATATATTGTCTCCTCATAATTTCTTCATATCATATTTTTGTTTTATCCTCAGTTTCTTCAATATTTATTTTCCAGCCCAATATTTTTCCTCCAGTCTTCTCCCTCTCCCTCCTAATTTTAATTCTTTAATCTTTTTTCTTTCTTTCTTTTCTTTTTTTTTTTTTTTTTTTGCTTCACTCACTTGCCACAATTCCTTCAACTTTCTTAGATGATTTTTTCTCAGTATATTTTCTTTCTCGTATTTTCTGCCTCTCAATATCATATATAAACATAATGATGCTAAATAAATAATTATTTTTTTCAAGTTCAACCCTCATTCTTCTACTTTATTATGTATTATTCCTCTCTTAATTAGGTTTAATCTTGACCCCCATAAAAAATGAAAAATTGGCTGCAGTATATCCTTTTCTAATTCTCCCAGACACACCATAATTGACCCAAATATTATTGCATTCCTAACACATAACTATTTAAATCTTCCATAACTTACTTTAGCCTGTAACTCTCTTACACTCTCTTTCTATTACTCTTTCATGTCATCATAACTTCCAAAATCTATTCCAAAAATTAATTTTCTTATGAAAGTATATCTTGACATTTTGATCACTTCTCCAAACCCCGGCTCTGATCAAAATTTATTTACTAATCTTCCACGTCCTAAACATTTCTGATTAACTACTTCTATCATCCATCTAATATTTTTTGTAATAAAATACAAAATTAACTGCATATCCCATTATTAAAGGGATCTTAATTTCCCCCTCATATTTATATATCACTTCTTCTTTACCATCAATAATTAATCCCATAACTGCAGCTGTAACTAATGCAAAAATTATTCTGTTGAGAGTGCAACCTTTTCTCACACCTCTTTCTATTTTCTTTATCATCCAAGCATTAAATACTACACTAGTCAGATCTCTCTCGTATGCAGTCTTTGTCAGTCTAATTGTCTATCTGCATTGTTTTCTTCCAAGACTTCCCATGGTTGTTTCCTAATAATATCATATGCTTTCTCAACATCCTTTGCTATAATTTTAACTTCTTCTCCTTCATCTTTCATACCATAAACTATTTATTTTACTATCATCAGCATCTCATTTATTTGATTTCCTGTTAGTCCTTATAATCCTTCTCTCCTATCTTTTCCCCAAATTCTTTCCATTTTCATTTGTGTTATTTTCATCAGTATCTTGTAGTCTGTATTGATCAAGGAATCTGGTCTCCAAATTGTTAACAATTTCTCCTTTTTTCCATATCAATCTTACTACCCCATTATGTGTATATTACCTCCTCTAAACCCCTTTTCTTTCTATTTATTCAATACTTTTTTTCTGACTGTCATCCATATTTTATAACATGTAAAATGTAGTACATCTAATATAGGAGATTAATTGTCTCTAACAAGTTTCGATGTCCTTTCTACCTCCTTTATGCTTTTTTCTTTCCTTAATCTTTCATTGTCCTCTTCTGAAATGTTTTTCACATTTCAGTTTTACCTTCCATTTATTCCTATTTTCTCCATATTTTTCTTTCAAAAATTGGCAAAAATAACAGGAAAATGGTGCAATTGTAGTAAAAACAGAACAAATCAAAAAATAAACACCAATGGAGAGAAAATATATCCAAAGTGTTTAATAACAAAGCTGAGTGCTTTTGGCCACTTTGGTCTTCCTCAGAACACAAACTCACACAAAAAAACAAATCACTTAAATACCGTTCAATTAAACTAATCACTGTCACATGATTCAATAAAGATTGTCAATTATTCTAGAAATTACTAAAATTCCCAAAGAGAAATAAATAAGTACTCGGATAAACATACATCTATTTACATTTTTTACTGTTCTGATTTTTGATTAAAATGACCTTATAATTTACTCTGCTGTTTCATCCTGGTGCATTGTGGGCATAAAACATAATTTGCCATTTTAGCTCTCCATATTCTAATTCATTCTATATTCATTAAAATCATAGAGGAAGTGGTTAATGATTCTAAAAAGAATTATTTTTAAAGAACAATACCATATAGAAGGAGGGAGGGTGGCCTAATGGTTAAGGTGTTTGCCTTAC
>NC_056737.1:616103545-616226045 GCF_019279795.1 Protopterus annectens | reverse complement strand
ATATATATATATGGGTCTACATCACATTGTCGAACTCACAGGAGTTCGAATGATGTAATATTGAACCATGAAGTTCGAAACCCAAGAATTACAAAAACACAGAACAGCGATTTTTTGTTCCGGTACAAAAAAAAACACGTACACTTTAAACTTAAACTAATGTAGGGGGCTTTGACACACACACACCCTACTTAAACATGCCACCTCCAAGATCGCACCACAGTGGAGGAAACAGCAAAGCCGTGAAAACGGCCCAACAATTTTTTTCCCCTGGGAAAAAGATTGGTGTTCCGTGGCTTTGCTATTTTCGTATTTCGAACATTTGGGTTCAATAATACAACATTCGGACTCCTGTGAGTTTGAAGTTGTAATATAGACCCTACATATACACATATATATATATATATATACACATATATATATATATATATATATATATATACATATATATATATATATATATATATATATATATATATATATATATATATATATATATATATATATATATATATACATACACACACATACATTTATATGCGGGTGTAAGGTGACAATGGCTATATATGAGAAGCTTGCATGGAAGTGGCATACAGGGAACTCATGAAACATCACAGTGGTAAGACCCAGGAACTGGCTAACACTCTCCTTATATGATGAAATGGCAGAAATGTTTAGTAGATTAATAAAGATTTACAGTCTCTCCTTCAACACTACTCAGTGCTGGAGGACTGGAGTATACAGTTTCCTTATGTAATAAGTAGTCTCACCTTAGTGTTGTATACATTTATAGAAATATTTCTGTGTAGCACAGTGTGGGTATTACTGAACACATTACAGACAGGAAACTTCATCTTGATAGAACAAACTTAATCATTTCTATGTGTGTGCCGCTCAAGCAGTACATAGGGGAAAACCTGGAAATATTCAACTTTTTTTTTACTTTATCAAACTTGTAGGGGACTCAAAGCATATGCCTATTTCATGTCATTAATGTTTGGAAGGGCATTAAGAAGAGAGCAGGAAGGAAAGATGTAATTGTAAGCAAAACAGTTTTTGCTCGACAATATATTTACAAAACATGACATACAATGCATGTTATAAAGTACAGCTATTTCAGTTATTTCTGCGTGTGATAGGGATACAAAAAATAAAAAGGTAATTGTTTCCCTTCTTTACTTCTTCTTGTTCAGTTTTAAGAGATGTAGGCTCTGCAATGAAACAAAAAAGAAAAAAAAACATGGACAAAAGAACTTGATATAAGTAAAATTTATATGCTTTTTCTTACTTTTGCATATGGGAATGACTGGATTAAGGCCCCTGACTTGATCTACCAACAGGTTTTAAGGAGAAGCATATAAATCAAAGAACATTGAATATAATGAAAAGTTTCAGTTAACAATTAAGTTTTCAAAGTGCAACATGAGACGCTTGTAGCTGAAGGCAACGGTATATCTGTTTCTCATGTTTCTACGAAGACAAGCTGATAAGGGTAATAAATATGGAAGCTTTTTTCTTTCAGTGGCTAGAAGATAATGTTTCCTGAAACCATTCAAGTTGTTTTCTACATCTGGAAGAGGAATTAAAAGAAGATAAAAACAGACAGCACTTTGTGTCAGTAGAAGCACAAGCTGTACCATGTATCTTAGCATTACATATTAATTCAAGCCAGTGGGTGTAGATGTCAATCTGGGCCAATTGTTCCTTTCAGGAGGATTAAACTTCATTATTTGAAGATGTAAATAGTTTTTGTATTTGTACTAAGCTAATAGGTTTTGAGGGTGTTCTTGGGGATCTATGTTTTTTTAGGGGGTTTCATTAAAAAAAAGTCTTATACGATGTGACATAGGTTCAAATGGATATGACAAGAAACAACTGTATAAAAGACCAACCTGCCAAGCATTGGTGTATGTATGCAACACACAAAAGCTGAAAGTAGACATGAATGGATTAAAACGGATTATGTTATGGCAGCTAAGGGCATGTGAGAAGAGACTATACAAAGGATTATACAAAAACGGAGACGTTGGAAGCTCTGTTTTATGGATATGGATAGCAAGATACAAGCAGTGAAAATGTTTTAGTTCCTTTAGTTTTATACCCAGGTCAGGTATATTTTATCAACCAGTTGAGATGTTGTGGATAGCAATTAATAAAGAGCTGAAGGATTTTATCTGGGAGGGGAACAGGGCAAGAGTCAAGTGGAATAAGCTGATTCTTCCAATACAACAAGGTGGACTATAATTACCTGATTTTAAGGGGTATTTCAGAGCTACACAGTTAAGGTTCCTGTACATAGTAAAAGCAGAAAGCTATAATTTGAAGTGGAAATGGATGATAATGAAATGGTGGGGGGGCTCAAGAAATAAGGAGAGACTGGGATTTTGGATGCAAATCATTAAGGAGAACAATAACCATACAGAACATTATATTCATAAAGTAACTGAAAGTATTCTAAGAACTAAGCCTACATGGGAATCGTGAAAGGAGATTCTGCCAACAGGGATGACTGCAATTAGAGGCACAGAAAATAGGCAAGAATGGACTGGAAATTACTGGAGAAAACTGACAAAGGAACCAAGGTACAGAGAGCTAATAAGACAGGGAAGGGTAATAGAATGTGAAGAGGCCAAGAATTAATATGTACCGGTGGTTAGAGATTGCCTTCCCTATCAAAGATTATTATAAAAGTATAGGCAAAGAGAAATGAATAGGTGGATCTTAAGTGAAAGACCAGTACTGGTAGAGTTTTTAGTAGAATCTAGAACAAACTCTGCAGTTAAAAAAGGGATAATTAATAGGGCATATAAAATATTGAATGATACTATAGGAATCTGAGGAAGTTAGAAAGGATTGGTAAGAGAGATTGGATAAGAAACTCACAAAGAAACAATGGGAGGATATATATGTATAGCTCTTAAATATGCAACAAAGTCTAGAAGATTTAGGATCTTTGCTTGGAAGTGTTTATATAGGTATTTTTATACCCCAAGCAGACTCCATAGAAGTTTACCTCAGGTAGATTACAAATGTTGGAGATGTGATGACAAAGAAAGAGGTAATTGGGAACATATTTTATGGGAGTGTAAAGTGTTGGCAGACATTAAAAAGTCCCTACAAACTAAACTGCCAGAAATACTGGGTGAGCAAACTGGTATAACTAAAGAAATGATTTTTTGAGCTGTAATACAGAATCAGAATTGCCTAGACATAGCAAGGCCTTGCCAAGTTCATTCTGGTGACAGCCAAAAAAGCAATTACTAGAAAATGGAAATCAAAGTCTAAACCAACAGTACATGAATACTGAATATAGTAACAGATATAAATGAACTGGAAGTAGGATCTTTAGAAAAGGATAGGAGCAATTTACATAGAAAAATGGGAACTGTGGGAACAATACACACAGAATAATGTTTTGGAGGAGGAATAAGGCTTAAGGGAAGGCAGGAACTGAATGAGCTATGTAATGTTTGACTGACAATGATGGTACAGAAGATTACAAGTGATGTATAATGTTTGCAATTGAAAATATGTCAATATGGTTTGTTTTCATTTATATATATGTATGATTGCATATGTCGTAAGTGATAATCCAATAAAGATGTCACTTGTTTAAAAAAATGTTGAAAACAGGAAGTGGAGGTGAATAGCTAATGGAGTTGACTAAAAAGCTGCTGGTGACATTTTCATATTTTACAGAGCAGTGCAAAAGCTGTTGTAGATTAATGTGTCCTGTTCTGGAGTCCACGTGAGGTAAAGGGTATTAGACTGATGTGAACAGTCAGTTTCTAAACAAAGCATAGATCATTGGGGAGCTGGAGTATGAAGAAAGACTTAGAAAGCTAAGAATATACAAGATGGAAGAGAAATGGGATATGAGAAATACATAGATATTGTATTACTAGGAGAAAGTGCAGCTGACTGAGGTCAACGGACTCAGTGGGAGAAAGGATTGTGAGTGTCAGTGTCTTCTCGAATGGGACAATTTATGAGTGACTCAAAAGTACTATTAGTAGACTGTATCACCAGGGGTTATAGTCAAGTATTTCATACAACACTGCATGAACTTCACAATGTGTAAAGCAAAGAAACTAAATAAAAATGAAACACACTGTTCCACAGCTATGCTAATTCTGAAAAAGTCTCGAGTAAAGAGACAAAAGATCTTAATCTTGTTCAACAAATATTTTTAACAATGTGGCATTGCTACAGTGTGTTTGATTTTTACAATGTGGCATTGCTACAGTGTGTTTGATTTTTACAATGTGGCATTGCTACAGTGAGTTTGATTTTTACAATGTGGCATTGCTACAGTGTGTTTGATTTTTACAATGTGGCATTGCTACAGTGTGTTTGATTTTTACAATGTGGCATTGCTACAGTGTGTTTGATTTTTACAATGTGGCATTGCTACAGTGTGTTTGATTTTTACAATGTGGCATTGCTACAGTGTGTTTGATTTTTACAATGTGGCATTGCTACAGTGTGTTTGATTTTTACAATGTGGCATTGCTACAGTGTGTTTGATTTTTAGCAATGTGGCATTGCTACAGTGTGTTTGATTTTTACAATGTGGCATTGCTACAGTGTGTTTGATTTTTACAATGTGGCATTGCTACAGTGTGTTTGATTTTTAATTGGAATGGTCAAGTATAGTTTAACACAGCAACTCAAATGGTATATGAGGTACTAAGTACGGGAAGTGTAGTTGCATAACAGTTAAGTTTTAAAGTTCAGATGGACTTGAGTGACTTGGGTGACCATATCACTTCTTTCTTAGCATTCTACAACACTTACATGTTGGTCAAAATATATTAACAGATGCTTTCTTAAGACAGATTTTGTTACATGGAATGTAGACTTGGGTCTGGGGATACTAAGCCAAATGTCCATGCATTTCAGGAATCCAACAAATATAACTGGGATGACAGATTATTAAGAAAAATGCAGGAAGCATCCAAATGTCCACTCAACTTTACAATCAGTGGATGTCACAGAGCTGTGATTATATTTTGACTTCTGAGCAGCAACCATACATAATGTACACATACCACATATACCACACATACCACACACACACACACACACACACACACACACACACACACACACACTCTCTCTTTTACACACATACACGCATGCATGTATGTATATATACATCTCTGTATGTGTGTATACACTCAAGAAAGTATAGAGAAATACAGACAGGGGAGCATACACATACACACTATCCCCCCACACAAATATATATACATATATATATATATATATATATATATATACATATATATATGGGTCTATATTATAAGCACAAACGTTTACTTACCCGAATACCTAAACGCCAACACATATTCCTCGAACCGCAAATACAATGAACGCCCTAAACAGCGAAATTCAAAAACTTGAACCGTCATAGTTGTCCCACCCCACCGCCCATTACATACTACCTACACAAACAAACTAAATAAACCACATACATACACTAACCAAAACCCTACTTCTAACCTTAAACTAAACCCTACTTCTAACCCTACACCAAATTTTGCATATACCACCATGTATGCATTTAACTTAACCCGCACCCTAACCCTAAGATCTGTAACTATCGCACACTTACCTTAAAAAGTTATTCCCAAACAAACTAAATAATCCACACACATACACTTAACAGTTAATTGGGGTAGCACATTGATCACAACTGATCAATTTCAGTCTCAGCCCAGAATATACAGCAGAGAGAACAAAGAGTAAATTAAACAATTTAAAGAATGGTGCAGTGCAAAATGGTAGAGATAATGCAGTACAAAGATAGTTTCTTTTCATTAAATTTGCAGATCTCAGTAGGAACAATAACAAAAGCAAAATACAAAAATAAACTTTAACTATAAAATGTCAAAGAGCATTGTCCTCACGGAGTTGCTTTAATACCTTCCACAGATACCCAGCACCCTATCTACACAAACAGGAGGGGTGAAGTTACTGTGGTGCTGAAATATTCATATGTAGAGTGGCACAGACTTCCATTCAGCTCCATAGTCAATTGGTAAATGGAGTGACATCAGGGCAAATATATATATATATATATATATATATATATATATATATATATATATATATATATATAGGAACCATGTCTCTCAACTGCACAGAATTTCACAGAATGTCCAGATTTTCCCCCATGTTTTGGTCTGTTCCTTTCTGCTAAATCCCTGAGGCTTGAAGTCATTAAATAAAGACAGACATTTGAGTTTCAGACTTCATATCCTTCAGAAAATTCATGCTAATGTAAAACTTTTTCTTCCAACATTTACGTTTATAAGGCCAATATTTAAATATATCCCTGATGTTGGGCCTCTATCCCTCCCTCTGTTTATTTTTGGCTTTGTTCAGAATTCTCGCTTAGGAAGTTGAGAGGTATGCTATGACTGTAGCCCTGTCATGCATATGATTTCTATCTGCAGCTGGCCACGAGTGTGAGCAGAATGTGGTGCCATACAAAGGCAGTTCCAACATAAATCTAATCTTTGGCTTTCACTGGAACATCCAGCCTATCAGAATCCATGCATCACATCACATCACTCTTCATATACTACATATACAGACTCTTCCAGGAATTGATCTGCCCTCTGCTTAAATTGAACTGATTTTCCTTAAGAATACCATATCCTTTTTACTGTTTCCATTTACTTACATTTATCCAAAAAAATGTTACTTCTACAGCTGTCGATTAAAAGACATTGTATAGGAGTTAAAAACATTAGATGCAAATGCAGAGAAACCAAGAGATTGGGGTTTGAATTCCATCTATGCCGATTGAGTTACTAATTACTGGAGAATGCTCACTACTGATTATAGCAGTGTGTAGGGGCTCAAATGTACTACACAAAAGAGTTTTCTCAGATTTCAGCATCATGGGTGAAGAAATAGAGAGTTTTATTTGTATTTTACCTGATCACTCTGGGATGACTCCACCACATGGCAGTATAGCGGGGCCTACTTCCATTGCAAAAAATGCTGTCTCTGATTCTAATTGGTTCACAGTTGTAGAAAATTAGTTTTATACTGAGGATTTGCATTTAAGTGTTACATGTACGTCAGTAACTAGTTTTGTGCACCTGTGCAACTGAGTTGAGAGTAGTTTGGTTTCAGTTGATAGTACAGAAACCTCCTGTCTCATTGTCCACAATGAGCAATTTATTTATTTATTTTATTTATTTGCAGTTGTTTAACCAGGATAGTCCATTGGGCCAAAATAACCCATTTTCAATGGAGTCCTGGGGAGAAAAGCTCCAAACACAAATTATACAAAGATTACAGTGATTTACATTTTAACATTTTCTGGTTATGAGACAGAACAATTTAAAGTACATTGGTCATGTTCTAAATCAAGTGTAAGTAACAAATCTTTGGAGTTGGATATAACCTCCTTACCATGTACAATACCAAATTATAATTTTTTTTCACTGAAAAAGTGTATTTATTTTGCATTTAATTTCATTGATTAAGACAGACCACCAAATACTTTTTCTCAAAGCTGAAAATCCTTGATGTGACATCATGAAAGATTAAACCCATAATGCCTCACTACCTAAATTAATGCATAGACTACTGTATTTCCATGTTAAATGTATCAGAAGTAGTTTCTTACTTCCTAGAAAGACGAGTTATCAATTAGTTCTTGCGAATGGAACAACTCACATTGAAAATTAATCCATGATGATGTAGTAGTAAAATCATAATGGAAGTAAGAAGTAGCTCCTCCATATAGGTTAAGTTACTTTTTGGTTACCATAATGCTGTGCAGTTGCATGTAAATCATTGCTCATTACCTACCATTACATCATTTTGTGGGTGTGGGTATAGAGAAAAAATGAGTAAACAGTGAAACTGAAAGAAAAATCAACTACCACATTATATTCTTTAGTTAGTTAGTTTATTTTTTCCAAAATCACTTGCAACTTTATCATGAGATGTACAACAGAAAATTAAATTAATTGTAAAGCAAAGGCACTTAAAAACATGACCAATACACTTTATCATATTTCTGGAATATCCATAGAGAAGTGAAATCTGAATTCTATAAGTTTGCTTGGCTGTTAGCATGAGCTAAATACAACTAATTACATGTAATGTTTGAAATGCAAAGGTTAGAAATGCCGCTGCAGGAGAAGCAGAACGCTACATAAAGTGTCTTTTGAGGTTTGCAGAACATATCAATCTTTACTAAACTACTGATGCAGTAACACAGGTCTGGCTAAGACACAGCTTTGTAGTACTTGTATGTCTTGGAATAATGTTGAAAAATCATCCATTTTTAACATTAGATTAAGTAGTAATACATTTTTAAGTCAAGTAACAAAGACAGTTAAGGACAAATATATTTTAGAAAGACACTAAGTTGCCTATAGAGTAATTAATTAACCATGCATTTTATATTGTATGTTACTGATTCAATTTTTCATTACTGTGCAGATCCTGCAAGTCAAACTAATCCTTGGGCAGTACAGTTGTCAAATCTTAAACCATAAGCATGCATCATCCTGGACAGATGAATAGCTGAATTCCAAAAATACATCTCACACCTGCAACTCTGCATCATAATTGTGGATATGGAGAGCTATGTCTCTTAATGAGCTTTAGAAATGCTTGCAGAAATAAAACAATTTTCAGCACTGATACTTTCAGTACTTTGCACACCACCTGTGATAAGTGATAAAGAAGCATATGTGGTTTGCTGGAAAGAAAACATACCTTTTATGATGATGTTTGCAAATTACAAACTACCAGGTCTTTGAACTTAAGATCAACTTCCTGTATTTGCACTGTGCAAGATAAAAGATCATACATGAATGATGAAAAAAGCATATGTATATAAACTGGATATGAAATGCAATTTTGAGCTTTTTGTATTTATATAACTGTACAAGTGAAACACTCACAATATGGTGGTCCAATGTTTAAGATCTCTACTTCATAGTTCTAGAGTCTGGGGCAGTCATGACCTATTTATCCTTACCCTCATGACCAAGATCACAGCTGAAAAGGGTGGTTATGTATCATTTTACTTACTCACTTAACAAAGACCTGGCTTAACTAGTAAATGGTCAAATATGACTTGTGTTCTACCCCTAGTAAACAAAGTTAAAGAAAGAAAGAAACTGACATTTTATTTCATTGCTTTGAAATTGCCTTAAGTCTTTTGATTTTTTGGTAGTTCTGTGAATTTATTTTAGCAATTGATGTACACATACACATACACACTTAAAATATAGCTCTTTGATGCGGCTTACACATACAGTATGCCATGCACACCCTCACACCCCCACACATTTACACAAACAAAATGTAGCACTTAATGTGTGGAAAGAACAATGTTTGTAGTTGTAAAGGGATACAAGAACAGCATTACTTGAAATGTCATTCATTGATTCCTGCCCCAGGTGAAATCTCTGATCTTGTTTTAAAAAGATACAGAATTACAGTCCTATAAAACAAATGATGGCATTCTGTTTTGCTTTGTTGCCTTTAAACAACAAATAGTACAGTGGTCATTTTGTTGTCTCAGAAAGGGCTAAGTGAAAATATCATCCCTTTGAACTAGTCAGTGAAAGAAACAGAATATTTGTCAAACTAAAAAAGAAACAGTTCATTGCCAGCAGCAAAAAAGGGTAACACCAGTAGTATTGCGGATTGAGGTTCTGTTACAATTTAAAAAAAAAGTGTCAAAATCTAAAGCATTTGTCAGTCCAGAATCTTTCTTTATGCAGTTCATGTGCATAACAAAATGTATTATTAGAATGACAAAAAATGCCAGTAAACTTCTGGAAAAATAAACTGGTGACATCCATGTGGTCAAATGAAGGAGTCAGTATACTGAAAGTTAAGAACTGAAAAACGTTAAGCCATAAGGCTACAGTCACCAAAGTAAAATACAGACAGCTCTGTTTCCACATTGTTTCACCTACACATCACTATTTTCTTTGTAGTCTTGATATATTTTGTTATTTACGAGCCAGTGTGGTCTTTAGTGAATCAGAAGGAAGAAGTGCTTGCCTTTATGCCAAAGCCTGAGTTTGCTAATGAAAGTAGAGAGCAGAGATACAAGAGAATACTATCAAGAAGAAGAAATAAATTATATACCTATGTGTAATAAGGTGCACATTCTACTATTCCACATATTGTCCATCATGGTGTATGACACTACATATGTTTGGGTGTGCTATCTCTACAGTAGAATATAGAAGAGGGTAAAGACAAGTATAAAAATGCAGTCTGCCTTCTTTCCAAAGATATGATTAATAGGAGCACTTGGAGCCATGAAGGCCTTCTCATCTAGAAGTACCTGGGGACATGTCTTAGATAGGACACTATATCTTATAGAATGCCTTCTCATCTAGAAGCACATGGGGACATGTTTTAGATAGGACACTATATCTTATAGAATGCCTTCTCATCTAGAAGCACCTGGGGACATGTCTTAGATAGGACACTATATCTTATAGAATGCCTTCTCATCTAGAAGCACTTGGGGACATGTCCTAGATAGGAGACTATATCTTATAGAACGCCTCCTCATCTAGAAGCAATTGGGGTTGTGTCCCAGACAGGAGTCTGCAAACTGTAGAAGGCCTTCCCATCACACTGGTATGTGAATGCAGCCTCCATTGTATGAGTAGCCCAACAAATTGTAAATATCTATAGTATATGAATGTAGACCTTTGCTACTGAAGTACTTTAGCAAGCCACAAAGCAGTATTTCTTTATGTTATGGAGAACATGGCATGCAGCCAGTTACATCAATGTCTGTACCATGATGTTCTTGTTGCAGCTAAGTGACACATGTAAGTGTCTGACCAATAATAAGCATGCTTAGATATGCCTACATTTTCTCTACAGTTCTGCTGTTATCCAGCATGCCTATGGTGTCCTAGATATGCTGGATCTCTACCCTTCTGTATGCTACTAGGGGCAGTCAATGAAGCATGTGTACCTGCTTTTCTTGTTCCATAGAACATATTACTAAAATCCTGAAGGAAGATGCTACAGAAGGTGGTACAATGGGCTCAACCTTCAAAGTCACTGGTATCTGTGCACAAATGGGAGTGGGGCAGTGACATCAGAAAATATTTACACTGTTAGCAGCACTTGTGTCAAACTTAATCCAACACAGCAACAGAAGTCTGTGTACAGACATAAGTACATCAGTGACACCAGAAAAACTTTAGTATGCTTCAAGTACACTACCATCATCAAAGTACTCTGGCAATGCAAAACCATGTCAGCAAACAGAATGAGAAGAGTCTCCAGTGAATTCATCCATCCACAACCCCTTTTTTCCATTTTTGCACAAGGGGTCGGGATGTCACTTCAACAGTGACAATCATCTAGAGCCAATGTCTACACTGCCAGGTGACTTATCTGTCAGAAAACAGTTCAAGATTAAGTGATCACCACAGCTTCCAGAATTTGCAAATCCAGATCTTACAGACATCTGTACAGTAGACCACACAGTGACATGCCTATTTGCTGTAACATTTATTATAAAAGTTGTAGCTGTAGCTGATACTGCAGAGAAACTGGTATATCCATTGAACATATAGGTTACTGGCCCTTCTAATCTGCAGTATTAGGCCCAGTACTATATCATTAAGCATCAAAAACTACAGATGTATGCCCAGAAGTAGCTCTGGCATGAATAAGTATTCATAGCACAGTGACATAATGCATCATAACAAGGGGAAATGTAGGAGAGACAACAGCTGCATGTTAGCTACATCAGAATGAGCAGAGTCAGTATAAGTATTGTTCTTCTAATGAATGAACTGAGTGGGTAATGGTATTAAAATCAGCAAATTACATCTTTAATACCTTATGTTGTGTCCTGTGGAGAATTATATTTCAAGCATGCAGAGTTCCACTGCAATCTGTAAAAAATGTGTGTTATATATCAAAGTGGTCAACAGCAATGATATTTAAAAGGGCAAGTAAAACAACACAGAAAAGCTACACAGTGCCATTATGGCATATACATATGCTGAAGACAGTAATACTTAAATGGTGTGGCATCAGACATACCCACATCATGTCCACCAATATTAAGTCCATGGAGAGCAAGGTCAATGCAGGATTTATAGTACTTCATTATTAAATAATAGCTTCAGAACAAATGCGCACTTTCTATCCTGAAATGCAGTTATGTCATTTTGTGTCCTCTATGCCTTCTGTTGCATGTTATTGGCATGCATAGTATGACTGTTTCCACTAACAGCAATTATGAAGCTCAGTTTTCCAACAGCTTACATAAAATTTACATGTGGAACACCTACTCCTGACTCTTCTACTTCAAGCTGTCATGTGTCTACTTGTACACATTTCCTCAGCCATAGTGACATACAATGAGAACAGACTAGGTCAGGTGCACAATGCAATACATGTTTACATTCAGTAAGACCTTATGTGTAAGACAGATATGTGCACAAAACTCAATGACTTGTACTTCAGATGTTGCCAAGCAAGTGTAGCCTTCTGTGAGGCTATCACCCATGATAACCAAATCTGTACCAACCTACAACACAGATAAATGTACTGAGTGATCAGCAAATATCACATTAAAAAGAAGCCTTCACCAAAACTGCAGGTGTGGGTCTGGCGGAAACCATATGGAAAATGTGTACTAGGATATTACCAAACAAATTCAGTCATTTCAGACTACAGTGCTCTCACATGTGAACTTCAGTGCAGTAGTGGAATATCAACACTACCACACATACATGCCAACCACACATTTAGGCTCAACACAACATAACAAGCTGCTGTGTTACAGTGTAGAAAGAGTCTAACCTGCATCACATATAGAGGTAGACAGCCTATATAAAAATCTAGTTTTCTTAACATACAGAGCACATGTATGATTAATACATAATGCATATGCATACATTACCATGACAATAGATTGGATGGAGACATGAAATTTTGTTTTCTATGGCCTCATGAACTACATAGACACATGCATGTGAACTATCACTGGTCAATGATATGCAGTTTAACCATGTAACACTCCCCCTCACTCTCCTGCTCTCCATCCCCAGATCAATTGTAATTGTTTCATACTGTGTAGAAATGTAAAACAAAAACATGTGTTACACTAATATGTTGAACAGTACTTACAGTGGGCATTTCATAACCTCTTCTAAAATGCACACACACAAACAAACACATTCACGCACACACACAAAGACCATACCTCTCAAATGCCCCTGATTTTTCAGAACATCCTTAATTTTGCCTCGTATTGTTGTGCTATCCCTTGCAATAGTTTTGATTTTCTGGTGATTTACTGAGGATTACTGTCAGTCAGCAATACCCAGCATTAGAGTTTCACACTTCCTATTGTTCAGAAAATGCATACTGATGTACAAAGTACTGTTCTACATAACTTTTTTTAAGTGAATTAGAGTAATATTTAAAAATTCTCCCTGATTGTTGGGCCTTTGGTCCCCCATTATTTTTTGGCTTTGTTCTGAACTCTTGAGCAAAGAAATTGGGAGGTATGACATGCATGTACACACACACACACACGCACACACACACACACACACACACACACACACACACACACACACACACACACACACACACACACACAAACGGTATCAGAGACCTGTGTCTCCTGACTTGCAGCACGTGTCACATATTGAAGTTTCTGTACATAAAATGTTATACAGAATATTCTTGGAGTTCTGTCATTCTTTTACCCACAGCTTCCCATGACCCATTTCCCCATCACCTGAACAGGTTTAGAACTGAAGTGGCAAAAGCAATACCATTATACAGTGAAATTGTAGGATGACTGTGGCAACTTATAACATTTCTAAACTATACAGAACAAAACATTTTCACAAATTTTATCAGGAAAACATTATGCTACCCTTTGTGTTTTTCCCAGTTAATGCACTGCATAATAGCATATTACTTTATACTGCTGCTGCTTCCACAGACCCCGGTAAATTCAGAATGTGTTTTCACGCTGTAGTACATTTCTACTCAGTCTTCTTACTGTACTCATTGTTTATTATACCAAATATTGTCTGTTTCTTTTTGTAATCGCTGTGACGACCCTCCACTGGACCAGTAATCAAGGAGCCTCAATCCTCACCACTGGCACCAGTGGGGATATACACTGAGATTATAAGTACACACACAGTACTTCCAGATGCAGCTCTCTGCATCAAGTACAATTTCCCTTAAGAGCACGGAGACCACAGTCAGTCCAGGGCTGGTTTCTCACTCTTTCTCCAGATCCCCAATAAGACTCCCCACTGGCACAGCTATAGAGTTGAGATCTCAGATGAGTGACCAAGCCAAGATCTCCAGCACCCTCTCTGTCCCACCAGTGGTTCATGTCCCTGCCCAAGTAGCTGATGTACACACACTCTTTGAGGTTTGATTTACACACATACACACACACACACACACACACACACACACACACACACACACACACACACACACACACACACACACACACACACACACACACATACACCTGGGAAAGGCTGGCACAGGTTTACTAGCTATGCCCCCTTCTGCCCAGACCATAAGGTAGTTTTTACTGCCACCCATCACTCCTGTCAGCTACCTTAAGGTCCTTAACAAAGGGTGTCCAATCTTACTGTATAATATTAATATTAACACAAATGGTAGGTTGACCAAGAGCAAGGCTGTTAGGAGTGGCCCACAGAGTGTGACCAAATAAACATGCAAGTACTCTCAAAACTTAAATATCTCTACACAGAACAACCACAATGAAAGGTTTAAATATATTTAATAATAAATAAAAGAACAAGGCAATACTAAATATATATTCACAGTGACATCAGAGTTCAAAACCACAATAAATATTTAAAATAACATAGCCTCATTGGTGTTTACTAGACTAATGACCACAAGGGCCTTTTTAAGTCTAGCCATGCATCCCAAATCTCTGACAAGTTTTGATACCCCTGATAAGTGTAAGCATGGGTCTGGGAGATTAACCATTTACAGGTTACCTGTCCATTAAGAGCCATAGGTGCCAAACCAGGGATGAATTTCCGGTTTCCCATCCAATTGTCCAAGTTGCACTTGAATTTGGTTAGGGAGGAACTCTGCTTCACATGGATGGGGAGCCTGTTCCATAGATGTGGTAGTCTCTGGGATACATACCTATCTCTCCAGCAGGTCCTATTTATATCACAGGCAAGGTTTAAGTCTTTAGAATGGGTAATTCTGTTACTGTTTGTTGTGTGGATATGCAAGAGGACCATCAGAGTGGGGTCTGACAATGCCCTGTATGCCAGGCATATATCTCTCCTCAAAAGCCTGTAGGAGACAGAATACAGGGATAGGGCCTTGATGCAGTCTGCATAGGACATTTTACTTAACCCTGTATTCTTTTAGTGAGGAACCTCTGTGGACGTTTCAGTTGCTGAATATGCCTGGTTAGGAACATACCAAAGGGGGCATTGTACTCAATGATAGGTCTGATGAATGCCAAATACAGTGGAACAATGACTTCCTTAGACTTAGATGCCATATCTTTGTTTATAAGTTGTGCAACATAGAATTATTTCCACACCACTGTAGACATGTTCATAGGTTCATAGGTTCATACTAGGCTATCTGCCCTGTGGCATTTATAAGCATAGCCCGATTGTGTTTGGCTTACGCCACCCCTTGATTTGAGTATACTGTGCCCTTTTTAAAGTTTAGTTTACTGTGCCTCTGTCTAATAGTGACACGGAAGTAATCCCCGGGACAAACCTATGTTCCCCCATCCACTCATCAAGATTCTTCTTGAAGAGAGTCATTGAGGTGCTCTGCCTAACATGAATTGGAATTCTATTCCAGAGCAAAGGGAGCCTCTGGGTTATGAATCTGTCCCTCCAGCAAGTTCTATTTATTTCTGTGCTGAGGTTCAAGTCCCTCGAGCGCGTGGCTCTAAGGGATTTAGATTTACTGAGGTGGAGCATATCCATTAATTCTGGGTTGGACATAGCTTTATATGTCAGGCATAGATCGCCTCGAAGTAGGCAGTATGCAACTGAGCAGAGCTGGAGTTTTTTTAACCGAGCAGCATATGGCATCTGTTTGAGTCCCTTGATCCACCTGGTGAGGTACTTTTGGGGTCTTTCTAATTGCTGCAGGTGTCGGGTAAGGTACATCCCAAAGGGGGCATTGTATTCTGTGATGGGCCTGATGAGGGATGAATAAAGGGGCATGATTACCTCTCTTGATCTAGATGTGAATCCTTTCATGATGAGGTGGGCTATGTAGAAGGTCTTTCTAACCACTTTGGCAATGTGGTTGTCAAAGGAGAGATTGCTATCAACTTGGGTCCCCAGATCCCTAATTACTTTCTCTGTACTTAATGGGTTGCCACCTATGTGGTAATTTGTGGGCACATTGTTTTTGCCAAAGGGTATGACTATACACTTTTTGGCATTTAGCTTTAGACCATGGCTCTGGCACCAGTTATCCATCTCTGTGAGACCTTTTTGAAGGATGTTTGTGTCAGCTGGAGAGTCGATTATGATGCCCAGTTTGCAGTCATCTGTGAACTTGGTGAGCCATAGTCCTCCCACGTTGGCCTGTACCTCAGAAAAGTAAATACCAAACAAGAGAGGTCCCAGGACAGAACCTTGTGGGACGCCACTTGTGACTGGTTTCGAGTCTGACATGGCTCCAGCAACTCTGACTCTGTGGGTTCTGTCTTTGAGCCAGTTTGCGACCCATCTTGTGACATAGGGGTTTATATTTAGGCTGGATAGCTTATCTATGATGCCCGAGTGGGGTATTGTGTCAAATGCCTTTGCGAGGTCCAGATAGGCTGTGTGGACTACCTTCCCTTCATCTATGGCCTTAGTGACTGTTTCGAAGAAGTCGACCAGGTTCAAAAGGCAGGATCTGCCCCTTGACGAAGCCAAATTGGGTAGGATCTAGTGTCTGTAGGTCCCCAATGTCTTTGTTTATGAGTTCCATGATGATCCTCTCCATAGCCTTGCAGACTAGGCTAGTCAGGCGTATGGGGCGATAGTTTCCAGGGTCCATAGAGGCGCCACCTTTGTGGAGTGGGACCACTGTTGCTGTACGCCATTCTTTGGGCACATATCCTGTAGTGAGGCTGAGATTGTACATCAGTTTTACTTTAGGGATTAGTTCTTCTTGGAGTTCATGTAGGACGCAACCCAGGACGCCATCTGGTCCCATGGAAGCAGTGTTTTTTGCTTTGGAGAGGGAAGCCTTCACCTGAGCATCAGAGATGTTTGGGAGGCTGCACTCTGTCGGGATAGATACTTGCTCTTTTGGGGGGAGGGGGGGAGTTTGCACTGAACCTGTCTGCCAGGATATTGGCAATGTCTGTGGGTTCAGTGTATTTTTTGTCGTTTAGAATCAACTCAGAACAAGTCTGGGAGTTGCATCCCAGGTTCCTAACATAACTGAAAAAAGCCTTATGATTGTCTTTAGTGTCCTGTGCAATTTTTCTCTCGAAGCTGGCCTTGGAGGATTTTATGAGGGATCATAATTTTTTGCTAGTACTGATCAGAGATGCCCTCCCTTTTAGGGATTTTGCTCTATCATGTAGTAGCTTCCTCCTTCTGTTGTACAGTTTATTTATGGCTGGGGTCCACCAGACTGGACGCCTGTCTTTGTATGATTGGGTCTTGATTTTGTTTGGGATAGCATGATCCATGCATTCCTGGAGATGTCCGTAGAATGCGTTTATATAGGATTCTGCAGTTTGGGCCGTAGTTTCCACTGGCCCTGGGGCCTTGAAGAATTCCACTTCGGTTTTGAGAAGTCTGAAGTTCGCTGTTGAGAAGTTTTTCACTGTGGTTTTCTGGGCTGGGGGTGGGGTCGGGATGTGGATATCCAGTGAAATTAATTTATGGTCTGATCTTACCAATGAGGGATATACTTCTGGTGTGGAGCATAGAGTCCCCATGTTGGTAATGATCAGGTCTAGTATGTTAATCCCTCTTGTGGGAGTGGTGATTAGTTGTTCCATAGCATTTGAGTTTATAAATTCCAGGAACCTTTGGGCTAAGGTGCTGGGGCTTGAGTAATGCTCCCAGTCTATGTTTGGGTAGTTGAAGTCACCCAATATAATGGTGTTCGGAGAGATCTTCATGTTCTCCAATGTTTTCAGGAAAGCCAAGTGGGATTCCTGACTTTGTGGGGGTGGTCTGTAGGATGCTATAAACTGAAAAGCAGTCTTGCCCACTGTCAGTTGCACATGGATGGTCTCCGATACTTCGTGCAATGCCACTAACCTGGAGGTGTGGATATCCTTGATAAATATGGAAACTCCCCCTCCTTTTGTGGTTAGGTCCGGGTTTTGGGGCCGAAAAGCATGATATGAGGTATAACCTGGTAGTGCTGGGGTGCTCTCTGGAGCCTTAAACCAGGTTTCTGTCACTGCACAGATATCGATATTCTCCATACTGAGGAGAGCTTCGAGTGCGTGCATCTTGAGGTTAAGACTTCTGGCGTTTAGCAGCATTAACCTTAGTTTCTTGTTCCTTGTGCTGTCTATGGAGGTGGGTTTGACTTTTGAGCCTTGCCTAAAAAAGGCACTATGGGGGTGGCAAGAGCCTTTGCCAATACCCCAGGGGTGACAGGTGCAAGCCGTCCCTAGCGAAGCAACGTGGCTTGTTGAGCATGTCATCCCAGGCTGACAGACACTGGATCCCCTTTGAATGACACCAAAATTTTAGCCAGTTGTTAAAATTGATCATTTTGTCTTTATACTGTGGCATCATTCTAGGTGAAGGTAAAATTCTGCTCAAGGTCAGGGTCATACCGGCCTGAGCTACATGATCAGAGAGCTCCTCTATGTCTCTTTTCATGTAGTCGAGGGAGGTACGTCTCAGGTCATTCATGCCAGCATGTACAATGACTGAGTCATATTTGTATTTGATTTGGAGTGACCTGAGTGCTTGTGTTATGTGGCAGATCCTAGTGCCTGACAGGCAGCTTACTGTGACCTTCTCTTTATTCAGCTTGGTGAGCGGGACGTCAGTGTGTCTGACAATAGAGTCACCTATTACAAGAGTATCAGGTGTGTTATTCAGCCTTAAGGGCTGTGACTGCTTGGCACACTGACTTTGTGTGCTATGTGTTGTATGTGTTTTGTTTTGGGGTAGCGTTTGCTTGGATGTCTGCTTTGGAGGTCTCTGTTGCTTAGGTAGATTTTTATTTAGAGCCTCCAAGTATGTTTTTGTGTTTTTACGTGTTTGGTTCGCTGTTGTGGTGGGACTATGTGATACCAGAATTGTGTTGTGTGAGGTTACCTTCTCCTCCTGACTGGTTACACTAGTTTTGAGATGAGAGAGCTCAGCCTCCAGTTTGGCTATATGGTTGCATCTTTCACATATATTTGAACCTGTTTGGAGGAGGAGAGGGTTATCCGTGTACATGAGACAGTTGTAACATTGCCTCAAAATTCCCAGATTCACCACCTGGACTGGACAGGAAAGCATTGACTGACCTTTGAACATGTTAGAGTAATATAGGGAACTGAATTAAAATGGACCAATAGGGGACAAGGTAATCATAGAGAGTATAAGAGTAAGTAGTGCTTATGGTTTATTAGTGCTAACTTGTAAGATTAATTATTTGGACCAGTGAGGGGCCATAGAATGAGAATATGGTGTTTAATTTGAGAGATAGAGCAGTTCTAAGGGAAAAAGTGAAGAGCAGACTTTGTGGAGCCAGGAATAGCTTAAACCCAATTAGGCGGCGCTGCCCGATGTTGCGCTATGCGCAAAAATGTGCAAAACCGCGCAAAAGAGGGTTTTAAGAGAGGGAGATCAAGGAGTTTGGAATTGACCCAGAATGGCCAATAAAACTACAGTTTCAAGGCAGTAACCACTCCCACAGGAGCAGGCAGGCTGCTCAATGTTTATCACTGCCACTGATGAACACAGAGACTTCCCTTTAGCCCAAGCAAACAATGGCCTCCAAGAAACTTACAAACAGTTCAGAACAGCAAATCTGTAACTGAACTTTTTTAACTCTCAGAAAAGTGGGAAAAAAGCAAGATTTTTTGTTTTTTTTTTTAAGGAAAGCAGAGGTTCACAAGTATCAACAAGTTAGAACAGTGCAGTAAATGACCCCACACTTGAGTGCTAGGCCAGAGACAGATAAAATGCAAGTTTTAAGGAAAAAACGATTTTAAAAATAAGTGCACACAGGAAATTCAGTAATCAGCTCTAGGTTGTGTTCTAAATACAGTTACCAACACAGAAATCAAGTTTAACAAGCCAGAAAATGCTCAAAAGTAGGTGGCAATGCAGAAAACTTAACAAATAATCTGAAGCAAAATACTTAAAATCTCAAAAGTGGCTCCTTTCTTTTCTCAGTGTTTTCTCCTCTTGGTGGGTGCTTCACCAACAGCCAACAAGTCCGAAAAGATGCCAAAACCATGAGGCAATCGGGGTTTAAGAGAGGGAGATCAAGGAGTTTGGAATTGACCCAAAATGGCCAATAAAACTACAGTTTCAAGGCAGTAACCACTCCCACAGGGGCAGGCAGGCTGCTCAATGTTTATCACTGCCACAGATGAACACAGAGACTTCTCTTTAGCCCAAGCAAACAATGGTCTCCAAGAAACTTACAAACAGTTCAGAACAGCAAATCTGTAACTGAACTTTTTTAAATATCAGAAAAGTGGGAAAAAAGCACAATTTTTTTGTTTTTTGTTTTTTAAGGAAAGCAGAGGTTCACAAGTATCAACAAGTTAGAACAGTGCAGTAAATGACCCCACACTTGAGTGCTAGGCCAGAGACAGCTAAAATGCAAGTTTTAAGAAAAAAATGATTTTAAAAATAAGTGCACACAGGAAATTCAGTAATCAGCTCTAGGTTGTGTTCTAAATACAGTTACCAACACAGAAATCAAGTTTAACAAACCAGAAAATGCTCAATAGTAGGCGGCAATGCAGAAAACTTAACAAATAATCTGAAGCAAAATACTTAAAATCTCAAAAGTGGCTCCTTTCTTCTCTCAGCATTTTCTCCTCTTGGTGGGTGCTTCACCAACAGCCAACAAGTCCAAAAAGACACCAAAACCATGAGGCAATCGGGTTTTAAGAGAGGGAGATCAAGGAGTTTGGAATTGACCCAAAATGGCCAATAAAACTACAGTTTCAAGGCAGTAACCACTCCCACAGGGGCAGGCAGGCTGCTCAATGTTTTTCACTGCCACTGATGAACACAGAGACTTCCCTTTAGCCCAAGCAAACAATGGCCTCCAAGAAACTTACAAACAGTTCAGAACAGCAAATCTGTAACTGAACTTTTTTAAATCTCAGAAAAGTGGGAAAAAAACAAGATTTTTTGTTTTTTTTTTAAGGAAAGCAGAGGTTCACAAGTATCAACAAGTTAGAATAGTGCAGTAAATGACCCCACACTTGAGTGCTAGGCCAGAGACAGATAAAATGCAAGTTTTAAGAAAAAAAACGATTTTAAAAATAAGTGAACACAGGAAATTCAGTAATCAGCTCTAGGTTGTGTTCTAAATACAGTTACCAACACAGAAATCAAGTTTAACAAGCCAGAAAATGCTCAAAAGTAGGCAGCAATGCAGAAAACTTAACAAATAATCTTAAGCAAAATACTTAAAATCTCAAAAGTGGCTCCTTTCTTCTCTAAACGTTTTCTCCTCTTGGTGAGTGCTTCACCAACAGCCAACAAGTGTGAAAAGACGCCAAAACCATGAGGCAATCAGGTTTTAAGAGAGGAAGATCAAGGAGTTTGGAATTGACCCAAAATGGCCAATAAAACTACAGTTTCAAGGCAGTAACCACTCCCACAGGGGCAGGCAGGCTGCTCAATGTTTATCACTGCCACTGATGAACACAGAGACTTCCCTTTAGCCCAAGCAAACAATGGCCTCCAAGAAACTTACAAACAGTTCAGAACAGCAAATCTGTAACTGAACTTTTTTAAATCCATCCATGTGATGGTCAAAGGATAGATTACTATGTGTGTCCCTAAGTCCCTGACTACTGGGTCAACTCTAAGGAGTGTGCTGTCAATATGATAGGTTCCAGGAATGGATGACTTCCCAAAGGATACTATTATGCATTTCTTGGCATTTAGTTTTAGTCCATGGCTCTGACACCAGTTGTTTGTCTGTGTCAGTTCCTCATGGAGAACGTTTGTGTCAGTGTGAGATTCAGTGACAGCTCCTAATTTGCAATCATCTGCAAATTTAGTCAGCCAGAGACCACTGACATTGACCTTGAGTTTTGAGCAGTAAATGCTAAAAAGAAGTACTCCAAGGACTTATCCCTGAGGGACTCCACTTGTGACTGGCCACTTTGTAGAGGTGGACTCCCCAATTCTAACTTCCTGGGTCCTGTCTGTGAGCCAGCTGGCTATCCACCGGGTGCCATATGGGTTGGTACCTAACCTCTTGAGTTTGTGAACAATGCCTGAGTGGGGTATTGTGTCAAATATCTTGGCCAGGTCAAGGTAGGCAGTGTGAATGATTTTGCTGGACAGTCTCAAATAAATAAAGGAAAATATCTAAGCAAAGCTTCACTATATTCCTGACTGTATCTAAGAGAATTACTATAACCTAAGAACTTACAAATAGAGCAAGTTAGATGTGGTGAATGTATCTTCTAGTTGTTGTCAGGTCCAAGACAAAATGCAGAATACTTTGTCCCAATAAGAGACTTCTCAGATTAATATCTCAAATATTACTGCTGGGATAACTTGCAGAATGACATCATCTCTTGACATCTGACTGCTAGTTCCCAGGCCAAACAATCACTGACAAAGCTGGCAGGATTTAGCATCTACCTGTATAAATATACAGACTAGGGGTTCTCCTCAGATCTCTGGCAGATGCTGGAAGTCATAAAACAACTATATTGTTTCATGTTTTCAAGACTAGTCATTACTTCACCCTAAAGACAATACAGAAACTTTCCTAGTACAGACATTGTGTCTCTTGCTGTATTGAAAATTGAAATATACCATCTTTTATGGCCTAGCCATAAAGTAATTTAATTTCAGTTATTTTTCTGAAGTTAACCTCCTATATTCCAGTTTCCACTGTTAAAATATATACATTTAAATAGTTACAAAAGAACATGTACATTTCTCTTCTCTTCCAGTAGAGCACACTGTGGCTGCATTTCAAACAGCATTCTGCAAATACCCTTTGCAACACATGCATCTGTGCAAGCAGTTTTATATACACGACGTACAGTTCTAATACATTTGTAACACCAGCATCTTGAATAAACAATTTTGATATTCACCACTGACATATAATTATTTACAAAATTCCAGCTAGCTGAGCTAGCAGTATCTCCTTTCATCAAAATCTCATTCTGTTTTGTAGTGTGTTTTGCTTATGGAGCATTTCATGAGCATTTTACAATTTCTGTTACATCTACAGGTCTCATGTAATTCATATATATTTCAAAGCTACTGAGTCTTATAACCATTCATGCCTTGTCAGTACTCTCTCTCAAGCTACACCTCCTTTCTCCAAGAGGACCATATCAGTCAATCCTGGAGTACATTTGTGGCTACCCATTGAGTCATCTAGGTTACACTTATAAGAAAATAGTGAGTCATCCTGGTTAACATGCAACGGAAGTTTAGTCCAGAGGTTTGTGAGATGCTGGGTAATAAACATGTCCCTGCACTATATTTTATTTATCTGTAGATGAAGCTTTAGATCCTTCATTGTACTTGAGCTATTGGCCTTGCAGATACAGGAGGTCTAAGACAATTAGGTATTTAGTGGCATGGTATTTCAGACAGAGTTCTCCCCCCAAAAGTCTGTAAAACACTGAATAAAGGGATAGAACTTCCATCCTGTCTTAGTAGCTCATGCCTTTTAGGCCTGTGATCTCTTTGGCTAGGAATCTTTGGGGTCTCTCTAATTGTTTGCAATGTTTATTGAGATACATCGAAAAGGGACCGTTGTACTCAATAACTGGTCTGATCAGTGCTGAGAATAAGAAGTGATTACCTCATTAGACCTTGATGATATTCTTCTGGCAATTTCCTAATGAGAGTTGTCACATGATGGCCAAAACAGAGGGACTTATCAATTCAATTTCTTAATTCCTTGAGACACATTTTCATTTTGTAGTGATGTTGTCTTCACAATATGAGAACAGGAGAAGTTGTCTACTAAAAATGATGATACTACACTTTTTCGCATTAAGTTTCAGCCCATTTCTAGTATACCAAGTGGTTACTACAGAGTTTATTCTGGAGGGTTTGGATGTTAGTGGGTGACTTAGCAACAACCCTAGTTTGCAGTCATCTACAAACATTGTTAGCCAGAGGTCTTGGCTCTCTGCTCAGAGATCTGAAAAGTAAATGCCAAAATAGATTAGTAAGGTGATAAAATTAGACTTTATCAGAAGCTGACATTTACCATAATTTAATGAATCCAAGCTCAGAAGACCTCCAGGAGTTAGAATAACAAAGGCCTTCTTTAGACACTCACCTATACCTTTTTGTTTATAAGTACAGAAGCTTTGAGAAGCATGTTCAGTCTACATTAGTCTCGTCACAAACATGAGATTTTGTATTACTTCAACTTTTGCAATTAGATTTGCTATTATAATAATTATTACATGTTTATTGTCATAAAGAACCCAGTATTTTCCCCAGTATAAATAAAATAAATAAATGCATACCTACATAAATAAACAAATAAATTAATACAGCATACATCATGCCTTGTCTGTCTTTCCATCCACAACCCCTTTTCTCTATTTTTTTGCACAGGGTGTCACTTCAACAATGACAATCATCTACAGCCAAGGTTCATACTGCTGAGTGGGTAGCCCTGCTGCGGTTGTTCTTCCACACACATGTAAACACACTCACACCTATAGCCAATTTAGAGAGTTCAATTCATTGGAATGTGGGAGGCAGCATCAGAAAAAATCCATGCGAACACAGGGAGGACAAACTCCACACAAAAGGCACCTCATCAGAAAATCGAACTGGAGAACCTCTTGCTGTAAGGCAATAACGTTATCCGCTGCACTACTGTGCCACCCAATGTATGTATGTGTGTGTGTGTGTGTGTGTGTGTGTGTGTGTGTGTGTGTGTGTGTGTGTGTGTGTATATATACACACACACACACACACACACACACACACACACACACACACACACACACACACACACACACACACACACACACACACACACACACACAGAGACACATTAGATACTTAAAAACATAGTAATATACTAACCAACATACTGATCACTTGTAAATTACAATTACTGCAATATTAAAATATATACATTGTTCTACATATTTGGTCTAGAAAAGCTGGATGAATTACACAATACTGCCAAACAGCTAACTAAGCCTTTGTGCCCAGATAGAAAACTGATCACATCATTGCCTGAAACACAACTCATCCTCTCCTGGCATGTGTTAGAGAGCTCAAGCTGACTAATGGACTCTACACTTCCTTTGCTTTTATATTACAAATTAACTGATATAATTTTGTCAAGCCCCCTGCACCTTGCATACTCCCTACACCCTCAGGACTATTATAATTATGGGAGGTATTTTACAAGTTATCTCAGAAAACCCTTTCCTGCTGCTACTTGTTTGTGTTGGCAAGTGCCGTAACTTCCACTAACTCGAGCTCGTAAAGTGAAGAAAGGCCAACTATCCCTCCCAGAGCCCTGATCACCCACCCAGTCTCTATCCCTAATCTCCTGATTACTCCCTTAACCTAATATCTCCCTCCTTTTCCCAACCCTAACCTTTCAATCCCCTCCACTCACTCTGTTAAGCTAAAATCCCCCTCCTCTCCCTTAACCTTCCTCTACCTTCTAATTAGTCCCTAAACCTAAAATCCTCCCCCCAACTCTACTCTCCTGCTCACTCCTAAAACCTAAAATGCCTCTCCCATCTTTAACCTTCCTTTACCTTCCAATCACCCCCTAAACCTAAAATTTCCCTCGCTCCCTAAACCTAACCTTTTAATTCTCTCTGCTCACTCTGTTAACCCAAATCCTCCTCTTCTCCCGAAACCCAAATTCCCCCTCCCCATTTCCCTTCCCCACTTACCTAGTTCTCAGTGAGCACTTGCTTGTGTCTGCCATTGTAGCAGCTACACATCTGAACTCATGTAGGAGTTTGAGCATCTGTTCAGGCAACTGACTAATGGGGTTACAGCTGTCCGAGTCCCTGTCTACAAGTCAGTGGAATTCAAGCAGCTGGGGCTCGAGCAACTGTAGAGCACCCTGTTTATAGCTTTGAGTTTGCACTATCATAGAGCTTGGGTCCATCTGCTGATACAACCTGCAGCTGGATTTGCCACTTCCATGTTTGTGTGATTATGGAGTATTATTTATTAATGCCTGAAAACTGTAAATGGTGGACCCATCCATAATGACCATGTAAGAGGCTCACCGCAGTGCAGACTTGTGACATGGTTTGTGTTTTGTTATCTCTTGCTTATGCAATATTCAGCTTGCTCTACATTTTGGTAGGCCATCCTTTGGCCTTTAGTTTTGCAATAATTCGTGATTAGAGTGAGGTGTGTTTGGAAACACTGAGTCAACAAAGTGTTTCATCAGCCTTTAACAGACCTTTTATATTCATCGTATAACTACCAGAAATGATAGCAGTGTCATTTGCTGCTAGTACTGGCAATTTGGGAACATTTTCCCACACTGTTAGTTGCTGTAAGAGACAATTTATATCTGACTCAATGTCAAAGGGTTTATATCCAGTCTAAAGCACTATTTCCTCTTTGATGCACAGCACTTTTTAGGCACAGACTACAATTAGCAGCCAAGCTACTGGGCTATAACTAGTGGAAGGAACAGTGACCCAATCCCTAATATTTATATGCTTACTCTGCATTTGTTTTTGACCTGACTCCCCTCCCATTAAATCTTCATTATAGCTCACTGAATACATGCTTAAATGCTCTTTTTTTTCTTTCTTTTTTTTTTTTTTTTTTTGCTACATTTCCATTATTTATTTATTTACATTTTGTTTACCGGGAAAGTCCATTGGGCCACCAGAACCCATTTTCAGTGGAGGCCTGGGGAGAAAAGCTCCACAGTACAAGTAATTAACAGTTTGAATTACAAAAATTATAAAAATTGAAATAGAATAAGTAAGTATAAACAAGGTGTAGATAAAAAAGCCTACAAGTGAAATGAGCAAAAGAAATATTCTAAACAAAAATATAATCTGAATAATCAGCATACTATAAGGATCTACATAACTACTGTATCTATAACCCTCGCATATAATTGTACTATCAGACATGGAAACAGTGATGCAGGAGATGGGGAGACATGCATATTCTAGGGGGACTTGGTGCAGGAACACTTCCAGCATGAGGAAAGGGGGTTATGAAAGGATGTTTTGAAATGGGTGGGACTGAGAGTTGTTCTAATGGACAGAGGCAGAGCATTCCAATTCTTGGCTATTGAGAATAAGTAAAGAAGCTGGCTGGGTTGGAGGCTAGGTTTGTAAACCTGCAAGAAATTCTGATCTCCTCATCTAAGGGGCCTATTTTGGTGGTAGTACTTGAATATTGAGCTGAGGGCAGGACAATCTTGGAGTTTGAAGAGTGGGCAGTGGTTAGTTGCAAGTAAGAGAGGTAGTTTGGTAAGTCAAGCCATTTTAGTGATTGAAGAGCGGTGTAGTGATGGGTGGAGTATTTAGAGTTAATTACAAATTTGGCGATTTTATTGTAACATGTCTCAAGTTTGTATTTAGAGGAGCTTTGGATATTGGTAAGTAGAGGGGCGCCATAGGTAAGGCAGGGTAGGAGGTATATTATAGCTAGGGTTATTCTTGTAGATGGGCTTAGGAAGTGATTATGTCTATAAAGGATGCCAAGTTCAAGATGTGTTTTGCAAATGTTGTGTTGTATATGCAGGTCAAATTTCATGTGCTCATCGATAGTAACACCAAGGAGTTTAGTATGGCTGATGACTTCTATCAATGACTTACTAAGAGAAAAGATGGTAAACTCAGTTTTGTTTTTGGAGGTTGATTTCTTAGGGAAGAAAAGTGTGATTTTGTTTTTTTTTTTTTTTTGAGTTAAGGGCTGGGTGGCTTTTGTGCATCCAGAATTCAGTGGAGGAGAAGGCCTTTTAAGTTAGTAGAAGTAGGGCAGAAATAGAGTTGGCAGAGCAGGCAATAGTGGAGTCATCTGCATACTGAATGACAGATCCTTGAGACAGTGATGAGTGGAAATTCTTTATGAATATGCTAAATAGGATTGGTCCAAGCATGGAACCTTGGGAGAATGCCAGTGGGGGTATTAAGGAAAGAAGAGATGGAGTTATGCCATCTGACAGCCTGTTGCCTTTCATTTAAATAGCTAGAGAACCAGTTTAGTGTGTGTGTGTGTGGGGGGGGGGGGGGGACTGATGTTACAGAGTTGGGAGAGGAGTAAATGAGAAACAGTGTTGAAGGCTTTGGACTGGTCAAGGAAGACAATTTTGCCAGCAACACGGGCTCTGTTTACTGTGTCCATAAAGGAGTGAAGGGTAGTTGTAGTGCTGTGGCCAGGTCTAAAGCCATGTTGTGAGGGTGAAAATATTTGGTTGTCTAGAAGATAGTGAAGGACTTGAATGTTGATGTATTTTTCTAAGATTTTTGACACAGAAAAAAGAATTGCAATGGTTCAGAAGTTAGTGATGTTGTTTGATTGCCGTCTTTATGGAGAGGGAGAATGAAGGCTTTTTTCCAGGGTTTTGGAATGTAGGACTCAAGAATCGATCTATTTATAAGTATGCTAGTGGGGTAAGAGATATTGTCAGTAGCAGTTTTTAGGTATTCTGAGGGTAAATGATCAGGGGCATTGGAACAAGATTTTAGCTTAAGTAGAAGTAATTTTATAGGTAAGGTTGGGATAGGTTTTAGAGTAAAGGTCAAAGAGGGGAGGGTATTTGGTGCTGGTGAGAGTTGGGTGGAAGTTTGGGAAATGAGTGGGAGATCTGGGTGTGGGTATGTGGCAAGTGGAGTATTTTCCTGACAGAATTTTGCTGTGATGTTGGCTATGGAGTTGATAAAGAAGGAATTAAAAAGGGAAGCTGTTTCTTCAGGACTTGTGTCAGGGTGAGGGCAGGGGTTGTTTTTTCTTTTTGCCTGGCTTAAGTAGAGAGGTAATGGAATTCCAGAATTCCTTAGGGTTCTGCTGGTGCTCAGACTGAAATTTTAGGTAATGTTAGCTGATGATGATGATTCTCTTTTTTTTATATCTGTTCATTAGTTTTTTTACCCGGTTGTGTAGTTCTCTGAACTTTAGTAGGTCAGGGGTGTTTCTGTGTGCCTGCCATAACTCCCATATTTTGTCTCTGGCATGCATGCATGAGAAGTCAAGTGGTTTTGGATAGCCAAGGGTCATGGTTGTTTTTGATCCTTTGGACATTGAGAGGTGTGAGGCTATTTAGAGTATCCATGAAGGTTGAGTTGAAGTAATCAACAACTTCATCCAGAGGGAGGGGTTTTAGTAAATGCCAATCTCCTGTTTCTAGAATATCATTGAAGGTAAAAGGGTTGAATGAGGCCAAATTCCTAGTTTGTTTGTACTGATGCTGACTTTGACTGAAGGGGAAGTTTGGGTAATAAAAGCAGGGAGATGATCACTGATCGTATTTGGGAGTGTTCTGGCTGAGGATATATTTTTGGGGTTTGTGACCAGGATCCAGTCTTAAACTGAACCATTATCAGGCCTTTTGTTTCAATAAGTTGGGTGAAGTTGAAAAGATTAATATTTGAGGATCGGTGGTTAGAGTTGTGATCTAGCCAGCTGATATTTATGTCGCCTGGTATGATGGTCTAATTTTTAATATTACAGGAAATCCAGACTAGGATATCTTCCAATAGGGGATATTGTTTCCTTGTGGTATCTAGAGGGACTCTATACAAACAAAGTTTTTTGTTGTTGTTCATATTTAGGAAAGATATGAGAATTTCTGCATTGTAAAATTGTGTAACTAGATTATGAGAGTTGGAAAACAGAATGGCAAACTGAATCCTTTTTTATGGGTCCTGTCTAATTGTATTATTTGAAAGCCAGGAGAGAGAAATTCAGTGTCTTTAATATGGGGTTTTAGCCAGGTCTCGGTCATGGCAATAATGTCTGGTTATTGGTGAGCAATCCATGCATGATGCTTTGGAGATTGAGGTTTACTATATATAATGACTTGTGGGAGTTTCTGTTGATGGGAGTGGTGGGAAGGTTGGATGTAGTGGGGCCTGGATTGGGGTGTATGTCACCACATAAAGTTATGGTGGAGAGCTTGAAGATGTGATGTGATCATTTGTGATTAGGGGTAGCTTTGCAGTGGCATATTTGAAAATGTACAGTATGTACATTTAGTTGATGCAACTGGTTTTTAACTGTTAAGGAGATAGGCTTTACTTTGTGATGGAAGAGGGGATTTACTTGATAAAGCCTTGGGGAGATGTCTGCAAAGCATTTGGGTGGAATAAGTAAGGAGCTGGAGGTAGAACAGGTAGCAGATAAGTTAGCATAAAATGAGATGGGGTGTGGAACTGAGAGAAGTAATAAGGCTATAAGGAGTGTAGAAGGCAGTTCATAGGTTGGTACTAGGCTATCGGCCCTAGGGCCTATACAAGCCTAGCCATAACAATTCCCTGGCCATTTCTTCCCACACTGTTTAGTTCCCTGGACCCCTGTCTAGCAGGGTGACTGACGTGATCCCCGGGGTGAATTTCCTTTCTCACATCCAATCATCAAGGATCCTTTTGAAGAGGGACAAAGACATGTATGGGCAGTCTATTCCAGAGTCTGGGAGTCTCTGGGTCAGGAACCTGTCCCTACTGCATGTTTTGTTTATTGTGATGACAAGGTTTAGATCTCTGGAGCGTGTGGCTCTGAGGGATTGGAATTTCTTTAAGTGTAGCATGTCCAACAGCTCTGGGTTTGACATGGCCTTGAAAGTTAAGCAGAGATCGCCTCGGAGTAGACGATATGCAGCAGTGTATAGCTGGAGTTTTTTAAGGTATACAGCATAGGGCATCTGCTTTAGGTCTGTGATTCTTTTACTGAGGTATTTCTGCGGCCTTTTCAGTTGTTGCAGATGTCTTGAGAGGTACATACCAAATGGGGCATTGTATTTTATAATGGGTCTAATGACGGATGAGTACAGTGGGACAATGACCTCCTTTTTTCTGGATGAAAAGCCCTTAGTGATGAGGTGTGCCACATAGAAGGATTTCCTGACTGTTGTGGCGATGAGGTTATTGAAGGTGAGACCACTGTCCACCTGTGTCCCTAGGTCTCTTATCACACTTTTGGTGTTTAGTGCACTGCCACCTATGTGGTAATTCACGAATACATGTTTTTTCCCAAAGGGATAACTATATATTTCCTGGCATTGAGCTTGAGCCCATGGCTCTGGCACCAAGCATCTGTTTCTGTAAGGCCCTTTTGTAGAGTATCAACATCATTTGGGGATTCAATAATGGCTCCCAGTTTGCAGTCATCTGCGAACTTTGTTAGCCAGAGTCCCTTAGTCTTGGCCTGTACTTCAGAAAAGTAGATGCCAAACAAGAGAGGTCCCAGGACTGAACCCTGAGGTACTCCACTTGTCACTTGTCTGGAGCTGGATTTGGAGTCAGCTACTTTTACAGTGTGGGTTCTGTCAGTAAGCCAGTTGGCAACCCATCGAGTGATGTAGAGATTAATGCTCAGCTTAGTAAGTTTATCTATGACTCCAGAGTGGAGAATGGTGTCAAAGGCCTTTGCTAGGTCCAGATAGGCTGTGTGTACTGTCTTACCCTCATCCACGGCTATGGAGACTGATTCAAAGAAGTCAATCAGGTTCAGGAGAGAAGATCGGCCCTTCACAAACCCAAACTGGGTGGGGTCCAGTGTTTTAAGGTTGCCAATGTCTTTGTTTATAAGTTCCATGATAATACATTCCATGGCCTTGCAGATCAGGCTCGTCAGATTGATGGGGCGGTAGTTCCCGGGATCCAAGATGGATCCCCCTTTGTGGAGTGGGATAACTGTAGCTGTGGGCCACTCAGTGGGCATGAAGCCTGAGGTGAGGGTATGATTAAACATGACACTTAGGTGAGTTGCCAGTTCATTTTGTAGTTCATGTAGTACACAGCCCAGGATGTCATCTGGTCCCATGGATGCTGTATTCTTAGCTTTGGAGAGTGCATTTTTTTACCTGTGTGGCCGTTATTACCAGAATTTGGCAATCTTCCAGTACTGAGATGGGCCATTTAGGGGGTTAGAGGGGGGTGAAGTTGGCACTGAATCGATCTGCCAGGATATTGGCAATATCCTTGGGATCAGTAAATTTAATGCCATTCTGTTGTAGCTCAGAGCAGATCTGAGCATTGCCATTTAGATTCTTGACATAGTTATAGAATGCCTTATGGTTGTCTTTGGAAGGTTTGGCAATTTTATTTTCATAACTAGCTTTGGAGGATTTTATGAGGGATGTCAGCTTCTTACTGAGGCTGGTATGGGAGTTTTTTGCATCCTGGGATTTTCCTCTTTTCTGCAACAGTTTCTTCCTTTTGTTGTAAAGTTTGTTTATGGCAGGGGACCACCAGAGTGTCTTCCTTTTTTTGGAAGAGAAAATCTTGTTTCTATTTGGGATGGCATGATTCATGCATGAGTGGATGTGCTCGTACAGTGCCTTAGTGTAGGACTCAGCAGTCGAACTTTCAGTTCCCGTCTGCATGGGTATCATGACGTTTGTAACTTCTGACTTGAGTAGCATGAAGTTGGCTTTGGAGAAGTTTTTTATGGAGGTTTCCTTACTGGGGGGTGGGGTGGGATGTGGATGTTAAGGGTGATCAGTTTATGGTCTGACCTGCCCAATGAGGGGATGACCATAGGTGTGGAGCATCGATTTCTCACGTTGGTAATGACCAGGTCTAGGATATTGGAGCCCCTGGTGGGACTATGGATTAATTCATCCAGGGCATTGGAATTTAAGAAATTCCAAGAACCATTGGGCAAAGGTGTTGGTACATGAGTAGTTTTCCCAATTAATGGCAGGGTAGTTGAAATCACCCAGTATTAGGGTGTTTGGTTGTATATTAATATTTTCCAGTATGTTTAGATAGGTGTAGTGAGAATCATGGGGCATGGTGGGGGATCTGTAGCAAGCTACATTTTGGATTTCAGTCTTACCTAGTGTTAGTTGCATCTGGAGAATTTTAGACGCATTGTGTTGAGCAGCTAACGTGGTGGTGTAAATATCCTTGGTGAATATGGACACTCCTCCACCTTTATTGTTTCAATCCTGGTTTGGTGGCCAAAAAGTGTGGTAAGAGTTGTAGCCTGGTATTGCAGGGGTGCTCCCTGGAGCCTTGAACCAGGTCTCCGTTACTGCACAGATATCGATGTTCTCCATTTTTAGGAGTGCCTCGAGAGAGTGCATTTTGAGGTTTAGACTTCCAGCATTGAGTAGCATTACCTTCAGATTCTGCATGCTTGTACCTGTTACGGTGGTGGTTTTGTCCTTTGAACTTTACCTAAAAAAGGCACTATAGGGGTGGCAAGAGCCTTAGCCAGTAACCTGAATCCCAGGTGCGACAGGTGCAGACCATCTCTGGCAAAGCATCATGTTCTGTCGATCATGTCGTCCCAGACAGACAGATACTGGATCCCCTTTGAATGACACCAGAAGCTTAGCCAATTGTTGAAGTCAATCATTTTGTCCTTATATTGTGGTATCATTCTGGGTGAAGGCAGATGCTACTCAGGGCTAGGGTCATACCTGCCTGGGCCACATGATCTGAGAGCTCTTCCATGTCTCTTTTCATGTAGTCCAGGGAGGTACGTCTCAAGTCATTCACTCCAACATGGACAATGACAGAGTCAAATTTGTACTTGTTGTGGAGTGACTTGAGTGCATGAGTTATGTGGCGGATCCTGGCACCCGACAGGCAGCGCACTGTAATTTTCTCCTTGTTCAGACTGGTGAGTGGGACATCAGTGTGCCTGACTAAAGAGTCACCTATGACTAAAGTTTTAGGTACATTGTCTTGCCTTAGGGGCTGTTGCTGGGTGGAACACTGGTGTTGTGAGCTATGTGACACTTTGTTGTGATTGGTGTTTGTTTGCATTTCAGCTTCGGAGGTCCTTGTTGCTTGGGCAGGTTACAGTTAAGGACCTCCACATATGTGGATTTAGTGTTGCTATGTGTGGGTATTGGTGGTGTGAGTTTAGAAGGGTTATGTGTTGCTTGAGGTGTAGTGCTGATGTTAACCTTCTCCTCTTGACTGTCTAGCACAATCTTCAGTGGAGAGAGCTTTGTTTCCAGTTTGGCTATGTAAGTGCATCTCTCACAGGTTGTAGTGTTGGGTGGTAGGAGGAGAGGGTTGTCTGTGTACATGAGGAAATTGCTGCATTGCCCCAGTATGCCCAGATTCACCAGGTGGACAGGAGAAATCATTGGAAGCTGGCCCTTGGGCATGCCTGGTTTGGTGCTTTTTTTTTTTAAAGTACAGGATCTGTTTTCCCTTACCTTAGCAAAGTACTTTGCAATTATAGGCTTAGTGCCTATGATTAATTTCTCCTTATTAACAAGGAGAGTTGAGTGATTGTATCAGTTTAAGGATTCCTAGTGCTTTCCAGCAGGTATTAGAGCAAGTGCTAGTCACATGGATGCTTAAAGATAAGATGAAAAAAATGGTTTATCCTAAACACTGCAGTGTGCACTAGAGAAGTTAGATGTGAAAGTAGGTAACTTAAGTTTTACCTGTCTAAAAAGTTAAGTTTTAGTGGAGAGTCACTATTTTTAAAACAGGAAGATAGATTGAAAGGGAGTGATCACTTTTGTACTCCGGTACTATGGAACACAGTAGAATGGCCAATAAATTTAAATAGTTGAAGGGGAGTGATTTCACAAAATTATAATTTTGTGCTTACACAAGCCAGTGAAAGCAGAGAAGAAATGAGATATATGGTCAAATTAACATAACAGGCAGGCAACTAGAAAGACAGTGGTATTTAAGAACATGACAGTGACAGGGTGGGGGGATTCTGCCTGACTCACAAGAGACAGAGCTGTGGTGTCTTTTGAAGTTTTAATATGCAGTTAAAAGCAGAACACAAACAAAACACAAGGTAAAGAAAACAAATCACAGCACTTAAAATATAAAAAGGCAATAAACTATTTTTATTTATTTTTATTTTATTTTACATTTGTTAACCGGGATAGTCCGACTGGATACATGTCCATTTTCAGCGGAGGCTCGGGGAGAAAAGCTCCAACAGAGTTACAATGACAAATTGTTACAGAAAATAGTATATAAGATGAACAATAATGAGGAAGAGAGAAAAAAGAAAAAAGACTATTTACATACTATTACAAAACTACCATGCTCTATCATATGCAAAATACTACTAAACATTAGAATATACATTAATAACATGCTAGCAGAGTCGTTAGGCAGTATTATACCTTAGAGTTTGGCAACATACATAGTTCTTATAACCCTTGCTAGGTTGTTCTTTTTGGGTATGGATAATACGAAGAACTAGTATGGGCTTGGTTTTGGTTTTAGTTTACGGGAAAGAGCTAGTCTGAGTTTGAGCAAGGACAAAGCCAATGTGACTTAAAGTGGAGTTTTAGACTATTTTTGAATTGAGCTAGTGAAGTTATAGGCATGAGGTTATTGGGGAGAGAGTTCCATATTTTTCCAGTGGTATTGGCAAACAGTGCGTCGCCACCTAGGTTGTAAGATTTTGTTGTTTGGACAAGGAGTCTATTTGCTGAGCGAAGGCAACTTAGATTAGAGTAAGGAGTCATTAAGTTTTTTAGAGCAGGGGTATTCTCAGGTTGTTTAAGGATTTTGAATGCCTCTATGAGTTGGAACTGCTGGAGAAGGCATGGGAATTCTATCCATCCAAGTTTTTTCAGGTTAATACAATGGTGCGTTCTGTAGGGTAGGCCTGTAACGAATCTGGCAATGTGATTGTAGCAGGATGAGAGCTTATTTAGGTCAGATTTGTTAAGGTTAGTAAGCACAGGAGAGGCATATAGAAGGGTAGAGAGAAGGTGTGAGCGGGCAGTGGCTGTCCTGGCAGTTGGAGTAAGGAAGGTTTTTATTCTGTATAAGGTCCCAAGTTTCTTGTTGACTGACTTAATGGTTTGGTTGATATGCATGTCAAATCTGAGTTTATTGTCAATTTTTACTCCTAGTAGCTTTGCATAGGTGTCAGGAGAGATAATGGTCCCATTATTGGATTGTATAGTAAAGTGTTCGGTAGGTGATTTATTAGTTGGGTAGAAGAGAAGTAGTTTGGTTTTATTTGGATTTAAGATCAGGAGATGGTTGGCAAGCCAGTTTTCGACTGTAGTGAAACTGTGCTGGGTTGTAGTTAGTAAATTTTCGAGAGAGGCATTGGAACATATTAGAGTTGAGTCATCTGCGTACTGAATACAGGTGGCTTCAGGGATGACTGTTTAGAGGTCGTTTATAAAGACTGAAAAGAGGAGAGGTCCTAATATGGAGCCTTGAGGAACTCCAATGGTATTTGGTAGCATGCAGGAGAACTTGTTCTGCCACAGTACTGCTTGTTGTCACCCAGTGAGGTAGGCTTGAAACCAGTCAAGAGCTGGACTATCTAGATGCAGGGTTTTTAGAGTATGTAGAAGTAACTGGTGGTTTACCATATTGAAGGCTTTCGATAGGTCCAGGAAGAGAGCAGAGGATATTTTTTTGTTATTCCGGTTAAGATTTATATTTTCAGTAAAAGAGAGGAGGGCAGTGGTTGTACTGTGATGGGGTCTGAATCCATGTTGAGAGTCTGTTAGTAGTTTATTCTGGGTTAGATAGAGCATTAGTTGGTTGTGCACACACTTTTCAATAATTTTGGCAAGTGGTGATAGTATGGCTATTGGTCTATAGTTTGATAGTTCTGTGGATGTACCACCTTTGTGGAGTGGCATAACGTTGGATATTTTCCATATTGAGGAATCCATACTAATACAAAATACAACAAATAAAAAGCAAACCAACCTTTTCCTCACATCAAAGTGTAGCAAAGTCTGGGTAAGCCTTTCCAATAAAGCTCTGAAATGTTTTATTTTACCCCTTAAATAGAAGGTTTAGTTCCTAGCTCCACCCCTCAGTTCACAAATGACTAACTTTAAGTGACCTCTTCTGTCTTATGTATGAGTCCTTAATTGATCAGTTCTAATTTCTGCCTGACTCACAAGAGACAGAGATGTGATGTCCTTTGAAGTTTTAATATGCAGTTAAAAGCAGAACACAAGCAAAACACAAGGTAAAGAAAACAAATCACAGCACTCAAAATATAAAAAGGCAATAAACTAATACAAAATACAACAAATAAAAAGCAAACCAACCTTTCCCTTACAGCAAAGTGTAGCAGAGGCTGGGTGAGCCTTTCCAATAAAGCTCTGAAATGTTTTATTTTACCCCTTAAATAGAAGGTTTAGTCCCTAGATCCACCCCCTCAGTTCACAAATGATTAACCTTAAGTGACCTCTTCTGTCTTATGTATGAGCCCTTAATTGATCAGTTCTAATTTCTGCCTGACTCACAAGAGACAGAGCTGTGGTGTCTTTTGAAGTTTTAATATGCAGTTAAAAGCAGAACACAAGCAAAACACAAGGTAAAGAAAACTAATCACAGCACTCAAAATATAAAAAGGCAATAAACTAATACAAAATACAACAAATAAAAAGCAAACCAGCCTTTCCCTTATAGCAAAGTGTAGCAGAGTCTGGGTGAGCCTTTCCAATAAAGCTCTGAAATGTTTATTTTACCCCTTAAATAGAAGGTTCTGTTCCTAGCTCCACCCCCCTCAGTTCACAAATGATTAACCTTAAGTGACCTTTTCTGTCTTATGTATGAGTCCTTAATTGATAAGTTCTAATTTCTGCCTGACTCACAAGAGACAGAGCTGTGGTGTCTTTTGAAGTTTTAATATGCAGTTAAAAGCAGAACACAAGCAAAATACAAGGTAAAGAAAACAAATTACAGCACTCAAAATATAAAAATGCAATAAACTAATACAAAATACAAGATATAAAAAGCAAACCAACCTTTCCCTCACAGCAAAGTGTAGCAGAGTCTGGGTGAGCCTTTCCAATAAAGTACTACTGTCTTGATGGATAGTATATATCAACTTTTTCTTACTACTTCTATTATTCATTTGCATATAGTTATTTTCTTGAAGACTATTAGTCTTTGATATCAATCATATTAACTTTTATTAACTAAAATAATTTAATTTCAGTAAATGTGATAAAATTTTAGTCAGCTGATTCTTAGCAGATGTGTAACTGAATTTTTAGTTGACAGTATAGTTAACATTTCTTAGCAAAGTTGCTGATTGTAGCTTCCTTACACTGTGCCTTTCATACCTATTCTACAAATAATCTTAACCTGAATCAATCTTATATTTATCTATCTTCACTTTTCCCCATCTTATCAGCCCTACCTTAGATAGACTCACTGGGTTATTTCTTCAGGTAACAGACTTTGAGAGTTCTATGGCCTCTTCTATTACGACTGTCCTTAGTAAATTATAATGATATTAATCCTGATTTTTCTGAGACTCCACCAAATCATAGGTTCATAGGAGGTTACTAGGCCAGTGGACCTAGAGCCTTTAAAAGCCTAGCCATGTTTATCCCAAGTATCCTCTTTTGTTCTTTTTGGGTAGTTTGCAGAATGAATTTAAGAACAGAGTGGGTGTTGTGATCAACACTGGCTACCTCTGTCCATGAGGGACATGAGTGCCACCCAGGGGCAAATCTGCAGTCTCCCATCCAATTATCTAAGTTGTGTTTGAATAGGGTCAGCTCTGTTTTATGTGAATAGGATGTCTATTCCAGAGAAAAGGCAGTCTCTAGGAGACATATCTGTCCCTTCAGCATGTTCTGTTAATGTCACAGGCTAGGCTGAGATCCCTAAAGCAAATGACTCTTGTGTCATTTGACTTGCAAATGTACAGCACTTCCCTTAGGGCTAGGTCGGAGATTGCCCTATAAGCCAGGCACAAGTCACCTCCTCTCAGCAGCCTATAATATACAGAGCAAAGTGACAGAGCTTTCAGCCTGTCCGTGTAGGTCATGGTTTGACATTCCTGTATTTTCTTAATGAGAAACCTCTGAGGTCTCTCCAGCTGCTGCAAGTGTCTTGTGAGGTAAATGCAAAATGATGCATTATAATCTATTAGTAGTCTGAAGAGAGTCGAGTACATTGGAGTTATAACATCTCTTGACCTGGATGCTAGGCCCTTGCTTATGAGGTGTATTATATAAAAGGCTTTCCTTACCACTGTGGAAATTTGGTGGTCATAGTTCAGATTGCTAATAACCTATGTTCCTAACCCTCGCACCACTGGGTTGGAACTTGGGGGGGGGGGTGCTGTCAATATTGTAATTTCTATGGAATTCCATTTTGCCAAAGGGAATAATAATGCATTTTTTGCATTTAGTTTTAGACCATGGCTTTGGCACCAATCATTCATTTATGTTGCCCTTCTTGTAGTATGTTGACATCGTTGGAGGACTCAATCATTGCTCCCAGTTTGCAATCATCAGCGAACGTGGTGTGCCAGAGGCTATTTACTTTGGCTTGGACGTCTGAGAAATAATGCCAAAAAGTAAGGGGTCCAGCACAGACCCCTGTGGTACTCCACTAGTGATGGGTCAACTGGTGGAGGTGGAGAGGTGGAGTCACCAATTTTCATAGTGTTCTGTCAGTGAGCCTCCTGGCTACCCATCTAGTAACGTAAGGGTTAATCCTCAGCTGGGAGAGTTTCTCAATGATACCAGAGTTGGGTATTGTATTGAATGTTTTGGCTCAGTCGTGATAGGCTGTGTGCACTGTAACTGTCTTACCTTTGTCCATGGCTTTGGTGACATTCACAAACAAGTCTACCAGGTTTAATAAGCATGATCTACCCTTAACAAAGCCAAACTGGGTTGGGTCCAGTGTTTGTAGGTCGCCTATGTCCTTGTTGATAAGGTCCATGATAATTCTTTCCATGGCCTTGCAGATGAGGCTGGTTAAACTTATGGGTCTGTAGTTCCTAGGGGCAGTTGATGGCCTCCCTTTGTGCATGGGGATTACTGCTGCTGTGCACCATTCTGCAACAACATTGCCAGTTCTCAAGCTATGATTAAGGAGAGCACCCAGTGGGTGTGTTTTAGTTTATTAAACAAACAACAAAAAGCCAACATGAAGGTGTGTAAAGTGTAACTTCATTATAAAGTTATCACATACAGACAGACCAGTTTCAGCATAACTTTCAAGCCTTCCTCAGTGTAACCATAAATGACACTCAACACTCCTTATATACACACCCATCCACTAAAAGAAGAACACCCACTGGCTGCTCACAATACTTCATTTAACCCAGGAGGAATTAAAGCACCTAGCTTTATAATCCATCTTTTTTCTTTATTATTAAGTATATTGTGACAGACAGTTTTATTTGTTCTATCCCCCTTGATAATATCAATGTCAAAGACATTTTAGTCTGGTTTAGTAGCCGCAACACCAGTCATGTTTATGATATTACATTTTTTGCCAATTGTTCATCTGACTGGGTTATATACCTAGCCACCTGTTCATGCTCGGCCTTCTATGTGGGACAAATGTCCAGGCCCATGAAATTAAGGATCAGTCAGCATTTAAGTGACATCAAACTAAAAAATCATACAAATGCATTATACAAACGTGGTTAATCATCCTTCAGCATCCTTTAGATTCACTGTCATTGATATTATCAAGGGGGCTAGAACAAATAAAACTGGCTGGCACAATATACTTAATAATAAAGAAAAAAATGGATTATAAAGCTAGGTGCTTTAATTCCTCCTGGGTTAAAAGAAGCATTGTGAGCAGCCAATGGGTGTTCTTCTTTTAATGGATGGGTGTGTGTGTATATAAGGAGTGTTGAGTGTCATTTATGGTTACACTGAGGAAGGCTTGAAAGTTATGCCGAAACCAGTCTGTCTGCATGTGATAACTTTATAATAAAGTTATACTTTACACACCTTCATGCTGGCTTTTTGTTTTTTGGATAACTGTTTCTTTAAGCCGTGCACTGCTGTACTTGCAGTGGACTATTCTGGATTGTTAAACAAACTGGGATATGATATGGTCCCATTGAGGCCATGTTTTTGGCCTTGGTGAATGCAGAGATGATCTGTTCTCTATAGATACTAAGCAGAAAGTCGGTGTCAGGTATGCTTTGGGATTGATAGGTGGGGATAGGGGGTAAAGTTTGCACTGCATCAGTCAGCTAACAGGTTGTTGATATCTTCTGGTGTAGTTTGAGTGATCCCATCTACAACTAGTTTGGGACATAGATGGACATTCTTGTTTAGACTTCAGACATAGTTAAATAATGCCTTATGATTATCCTTGGCTAGGGGTGCGATTTTTAATTTTGCAATTTGCTTTAGACGACTTTACAAGATTTCTGATTTTCTTATTTAGGCTTAGGAGGGAATTATAAATCGAGGTAGGCAGTGTGTTATCCTGGTTCATGGTGGATGATCTATAGCTGGCAATGATGTGGTATGGTACTTTCCCAGTAGTTAATTGGACAGGGAGTAGTTCAAGAAAGTCATACTGTTTGACCAGTCTCAAAGTGTATTTGGTTTTAGTGAAGCTAGGATACACCTCCACCTTTGGTTCCTTCATACACATTTTGAGGTTAGAACTTATGGAAGGCATTGTAGCCTTGCAAGGCCAGGGTGCTCTCAGTGGCCTTGAACCATGTCTTGGTAACTGCATAGACATTAGCATCCTCCAGGGTGAGGAGTGCTTCCAGGGAGTGCAGGTTTGTGTTTAAACTCCTAGCATTAAGCAACACAACCCTAGGTTAGTCTCAAATAGATTTTATTACTTTGGAAAATTTGTTGTTTTGACGTTGTCTAAAAAATGCACTATGGGGGAGGTAAGGGCCTTTGCCAGTACCCGAAAGCCTGGGGGGGCAGATGCAGACTATCTCTAGCAAAGCAGCGAGGTCTGTCTACCATATCCTCCTAGACTGACAGATACTGGATCCCCCTGGACTGATGCCAGAAGCTAAACCAATTGTTGAAGTCAATCATTTTTTTGTTTATATTGTGGCATCATCCTGAGTGAGGGAAAGATACTGCTTGGGGCTAGGGACATACCTGTCTGAGACACATAATCAGAGAGTTCCATCATGTTTCACTTCAGATAGTCCAGAGAGGTACAATTCTAGTTATTTACTCCAACATGGACTATAACAGAGTAATAACAGTACTTGTTGTTGAGTAACTTGAGTGCATGCATGAGTTGTCGGATGCTGGCACCTGATAGGCAGCGGACCATGACATTCTCCTTGTCCAGTCTGGTGAGGGGGACATCTGTGTGTCTCACTGTGGAGTTGCCTATTACCAGGACATTTTACGTGTTTTGCCTTATGGGTTTATTTGCTAAGACACATGTGTGTGTTGATATGTGTAGTGGTTTCTTTTTGCTAAGTGGTGAGTGTGGGTGGTCTGTGTCTGAGAGGTCTCTGTTCTTTTGGTAGATATTTAGTGAGTACCTCCACATATGTGGGTTTATGTGTCATGACCTTATTTTGTGTGAGAGGTGAGGTTTGCATGAGAGGTGAAACGTATGCGCTGACAACCTGTTTGATGTTTAATTTGTTTTTACATGAGATACTTGACTCCAGTTCTACAGTGTATTTACATCTCTCACATAAGGTGTTAGTTTGCTTTAGGAGTAAATGGTTGTCAGTATACATGAAGTAATTGATACATTGCCTCAAGATGCCCATATCAAGCTGGCAGGAGAAATGATGGGAAACTGCCTATCCATTGTGGCAGGATTTTTATGAATGTTGAGCAGCTCTGGGAAGGAGTAGGGGAGAGCCAGTTAAAGGTTGAAGTGAGAGTGTTTAGTAGTATCCTGTTAGATGACCTGCAATGGTACCACCCTCTGCACAAACTAGAAGCTCTTCAAGCAGCTGTGAACAGTGGGAGACTATGGAGAGCACTTCCTATACAGGATTTTAAACTGGAGAGATTTGCTTATATGCAAGCAAGGGGAACCATGTTTGCACATCACGCAAATACGAGGCTTTTACACCAGGAGGATGAAAGACTTTTATAAAGTTAAACCCTCAAGCCAATCAGATAAAAACAAAATAAGCTTTTGATCAGTAGTTCCCAACTTGGATGGGTTGAATTCAGCTCTCTGTTCCTACCAGAATGCAAAAGAACCCTCTTACTGTAAAACTAACTGGTTTTGAGTTCAAGTGGAGTAACAAATGCTTTACAACAGAAGTCAGTATTCCTGCAATATCAGGAATCCTTGAAAATAAAGTTAAACCCTCAGGCCAATCAGATAAAAACAAAATAAGCTTTTGATCAGTAGTTCCCAACTTGGATGGGTTGAATTCAGCTCTCTGCCCCCCTCAGAGTGCAAAAGAACCCTCTTCATGTAAAACCAACTGGTTTTGAGCTCAAGTGGAGTAACAAATGCTTTACAACAGAAGTCAGTATTCCTGCAATATCAGGAATCCTTGAAAATAAGTTCACTAACCCTGAGACATGTTCACAACAAACAAAAATTTTGCAAAACTTAGAAATATTTTAGTAGACTCAGGAGAACTTTAGCAAACTCAGAACAGCTTTTGCAACATCAGAGGAGGTTAGGAAATATCAAAATACTGTTAACCTAAGAGGAGTACAGGAATAAACATATAGAGTTTCTTTAACAAGTGCAAGCAAAAAACAGTGATACATTCAACAAAATTAATAAATGCAGCACAGAAGTGTTGACTAGCACTGAAACAGTTATAGCAAGTGCAAAAAATACTTACATCAACTATGTAGGTCCAGATGGTTTTAGAAGCAATTCAAATCTTTTAGTCACTGATGTCCAAGCCAGGCACAAGGAAGCTCTGAATAAATGAGGACAATCTCACAAAAGTGCAATACTTTTATACCAGCAGGATGAAAGACCTTTACAAAGTTATAATCTCAGGCCAATTAGATAAAAACACAATAAGTGTTTGACCCGTAGTTTCCAACTAAGATGGGATAAATTCAGCTCTCTCCTTCCACCAAAGTGCAACAGAACCCTCTTAATGTACAACAAACTGGTTTTGACCTCAAGTGCAGTAACAAATGTTTTACAACAGAAGTCAGAATTCCTGCAATATAAGAAATCCTTGGAAATAAGTTCACTAACCCTGAGAAATGTTCACAACACACAAAAACTTTATAAAACTAAGAAATATTTTGGCAGACTCTGGAGACCTTTTGCAAACTCAGAACAGCTTTTGCAGTTTCACGGGAGATTAGGAAATATCACAATACTGTTACAACAACCTAACAGCAGTACAGTAACAAACAGATGGAGTTTCTTTAACAAGTGCAGGCTGAAAAAACAGTGATACATTCAACTAAATTAATAAATGCAGCACAGAAGTGTTGAGTAGCACTGAAACAGAGCAAGTGCCAAAAAAAAAATATATATAGATATATACTTATATCAGCTTTGTGGGTTCATGTGGTTTTGGAAGCAAATAATGAACATTCCCAGTTAATAGATAAATACTAGCCTAGCTACCCTTGTGAAACATTTTAAGTCTATCTAATTTCCCTCAATGAGAACCAAACCCTGTACCTATTGACTGTGAGGTAAATACTTTAACCTTTACACCAACTATTAGCCATAATCAGCTACTTAGTCCAACATATGAAAAGGAATCATGTTCTTATACAAAGTTTTCAGCCATGGCTATGTGTATTTTATTTTATTTTATTTTGAATTTGTTAACTGGGGAAGAACACTGATCCCACTGGACCTATTTCAGTCTCAGCCCAGGAAAAATGTGTATTCATTTCAGTAGTCTTTCACAAACAGAGTTTTTGAAGTTAGCTTCATTTTTAACATCTAAAATGTGTATTGAGCTTCCAGGGTCTATGTTTGTGTATCAAATATGAATTACAGTGAATGCCTTATAATCGAACATTAAACAGCAAAACTTTAAACTACTGAAAATGCTTAACATCGTAAAATAATTAATTGAATGAATGGCTATAGTTGGCCAACAACCAAGAAGCACCATGATGCATAAGGTAAGCAAAGGAAGATTTTTTTAAATTTACCCTATTCCCCGCTGTAGTAGGATCTCAGAGTTGGTATATATAGGGGGGGGCACGCAGCCCCTTACCTTAGTTGATTACATTTGTGATGTTGGCCAACTCTGACCATTCAATGTTAAGCATTTACTGTAGTTTAAAGTTCCACTGTTTAATGTTCGATTATAAGGTGTTCTCTGTAATTCATATTCGATGAGCAAACATAGACCCGAACTTCCACTCATCTCATTTCAGTATTTGTTATTCAATAGAAAAAGTGATGGTGTAATGATGGATTGTGTTTGTAGCAATTTATAAGCCTTTTGGACAGTATGTAAGCTGTCATAATCATCTCCCTGACTGCAGTTATGTGTTAAATGACAAAAAAACTAACCTTTCCACAGCCTACATCCACACTTTTTCCTCCAACATGCATTTGCTTGATGCTATATTTAAAGTTATTTGGGGCACACTTGCTCATAAAAACCTTCTTAATTTAAGTGATATGACAGAATGGGCAAATAATGTAATTTATCATAAATACTTGACTCTTTTTCTCTGACTTAATTTTTGCTATAGGCTATAGCCATGCATCCATCTTCTGATTCTCTTAGTCAGTTTATTGGACTGGCCAATTATTACTTATCCAGAGTGGTATGATAGTGTTATGGTATTGTTATCAGCATTAATATTTCATGTTCAGTTATTTTTACTTGAACAGATAAAAATGCAAAGATGTAACTAAAGTTTTTTTATTACTTCTTGGGACTGTTGCAAAACTCATTTGGCTGCGTTAACTGAAACTCAGGATAGACTTATTTTAGCACTATGCATTCCCATAATGATCTAGGTCACCTGCCTACCATTTTCTGCTCTTTTTAGCACAACTGCCTGTTTAGACAATGAAGAGTAAAAAGTGGTAGTCAAAAGTGGTTCAACACTAACTGCATTAGTCTTCTTAAAACTTCTGACATATTCATGTAAAGAATGGAAAGCCAGGCAGTTTGTTTTGTCTATGGAAATGTTTATTCTTTTATGCAAAATACATAACAAAATAAAAAAAAGTACTGACCAATAAGGTTACATATGTAATGAAAAACAAGCAAATCCTTTAGAAAATCCTAAACAGTTCTGGAATGAAGCTAATCACTCTGGTAAAACAGTAATAAGAATCGTTTTTGTCTTTGTACTGATCTAGTCTATGACCCTTTTTAGTGGTTAATCTGTAAAGAAATTATATATTATTATATTTTTATGGTTTTCATACCTTGCCCTTTTACTGTAAAAGAGTTTATTGGTTCATTTATAAACAACTTATCCAGTATAAAATAAAAACATATCATATTGGTTTACTAACAAAACACAAACACACTGAAGCACAGAGGTACTATAATAACTTTTTATTGCAGCAACATAAGTTTTATAATTACTTGAGCGTTCAGACTAAAAGAGTCCTTCATCAGAATTTATTAAGTTACAGATGTTCAATACAGTGAATTAATATCCGCACACCTAGAAAGGAAAGTACATCATTTCATTATCATTGGCTAAAAAACTGGTAGTTAGGTACTTTTTCTCAAGAATGTAGGTCAACATTATACAAAAGCTTAGACAGAAGTATTAATGACAATCTTCCCACAATATGTGCTGAAAACTCTTTTAAATGAAGCTGCTGTGAAACAATCAAATAAATATATAAATAAAAAAGCAAAACTAAACAGGGTAATAAAAGAGTTAACTATAGCATTTCATTAGAGCAAATCAAAACATTTAAGGGTCCATACACAGTGACTCTGTAGCATTCAGTTTCAACCTTAATGTTATATCACACTGTGTAAATACCAGGAATAAAGGTTGTTATTATTATTATTATTATTATTATTATTATTATTATTATTAACAGAGATACCTGATCAGAGCTTTAAAACCTTTTTTCCTGGAAGGAAAGCTAAAATGCTGTATAGGTGGCCTTGAGTTGTAAGAAAGACTCAAACCTTGAAGAAATTTAAAAATATTTTTGAGTCTTATGTAGCTAAATTTAAATTTTGACTACTGGGAACTTGACACAAACTCCTTAATGACTTTCTTTAAAGATGTGGGCTTCTAATTCTGCCTGTGATCCATTTCAGTCATATACCAAGCCATATAAAATAGCAGTAACACTTGTCACTGTGAAGCACTATCAACAACACATACAGCTTATCAGTATTTATGATGAGAATGATTGGAAGTGCTTATTGTGCAAGGCTGACAAAAGCAGGTACTACCTATGGTCACTCAAATGTTAGTTATATTAAAGGTTATGACTGCAGTACTCCAAATAGCAAGAACAGCTTAAACCATCTTCTTTACATAAAGCCCAAGCTTAGGCATGCTGTGTTGAGCTGGAGTTAAAATGCATGCCAACTCCTTGGCCTCAGAATGGATCTTATCTAAACCTCAAGAAATGGGTTCTTTATTTTCCTTTACACATTGGCTGCTCCGATCCCATCTGTAACACTATCAGTTTACTTTGATTTACACTTAGTTGAATCATAGTCCTGCAGTCACTGCTCTTCAAAACAAACTCACAAGAAGAGCATGGCCATCCTGTCAGATGCAAATAAAAAAATCTAGGTTAGTATTGTCTGCAAAATGGAAAACACTCAAAAAATACTTCCAGACTGTGTGACATAGAAGTATCACATATGTATGTTAAAACCGGTGCAAGACTGACTAACTGTTAAGGAACATTGCATAAAAAAACAAGAATGAAAGTTCTGCTTCACAGCCATCTGTTTCCCAAAAGGAAGACTGCATCCAGAAGAAAACCTCACCTGGCAGCCACAAATGAAGGTTCTGCTTCACAATCATCTGTTTCACAAAAGAAGGCTGCAGCCAGATAAAATCACCAATAAGCCATTTTCACGGTTCAGCTGAAAACAGATTATAAATGACAGTTGTCTTTGGCTCTTCCTTTAATGTAACACTCAAATCAAAGTCAACATGGTATTCCAGTTCTGGACAATAAAATCAAATCTAGCATGCTCTTTGCTGCACATTTTTTACCTGGATGTCTACTCAATTGCAAACCCCTCACTTTCTGAATAGCTTTGTCCAAAGTGCAACTAGCAGACAAGCGTGTTGTTTGACAATGTATTAGGATTTAACTGAGAGTTCCTCTGCAAGACGATGTGTAACTGCATTTCCTTTCAAAGAGGCAAGAAAAACATTCTAAATGGCAGAAAGTATTAATGAACCTAAGGAACTCTATACTTGGTGCTTCACAATTAGTCCTCTCATATGCATATTCAGTCAGTGCTCACAGTACGAGATGTTAGGTAAGTTGTAGTACCTGCAATGCCAGGAATTCTGTTAACATGGCATTACCAAGCAAGAATGTTATAGTTTTTACACTCACTATTTTATTTCAGAAGAACCAAGACATTTGCATACCTTTTGAGTATCTGAGATACCATTTCAGCAACACAGATCAAATAATCTGAAATTCACAGCAGAAAGTTTGATTTTGCCCAGTACTTGTCAAATATATATATATATATATATAGAGAGAGAGAGAGGGTTCCTATCAGCTAACCGAAGATGCAGGTTAGCGAATGCGACTTTGTCAAGCTGTAAATGCCAAAACGGCAAAATATCAAAGCGGCATGTAAGAGAATTCTTTCCCTAGGAAAGAATTTGCTTGGTCACTTCGGTAGTTTGCTGTTTTCGGCACTGTAGTGTGGTCTCGGAGTTGGTATATTTAAGTAGGAGGGGTGTGGGGGGGCAAAGCCCCCCACTTAATATCATGTATTAAAGTGTTTTCTTTTTTTTTTTTTTTTTTTTTTGTTGGAAAAAAATCGCTGTTCTGACAGTTCGGTTTTGTAAGCTTTCACTTACATGGGGTGGATTAATCACCGTTCGCTAATCTAAGCGTTCAGTGATCTAATATAGGCCCTATATATATATATATATATATATATATATATATATATATATATATATATATATATATACAGTGCTGCCTAGCTCCATGGTTAAAAGGGATGCAAACTTTACTGCCACCTGGGAGGTCTGGGGTTCGATTAGTAGCCCTGGCATGGGAGGACCAGACAGGGAGGGAGAGGAATGATGGGACATAGTCCACTCTCCTTCTTCAGGGGTAATAAGGGTGGCAGGCATAGAGAAGTGCAATTTTTCTGGCAGAGACCTGAGAAACCATTTTCCATGCTTGAGAACAGAGGGTGGGCTGCTTGCTTTACACATCTGGCATGGGCATGCTGCATTGATGCTTATACAGCTTAGGCTAGCTTAGAAGTGAGGGACAATCAGAGTGAATAGCCAGACCATAAGAATAAGCAGAAAATCCTCAAATCACCCCTAACGACTGTCTGAATGACAACCTATTCTGGTAGATCCTCACTCCATTGATGGGAAACAAATGGTCCAAATGGCCAGAAGGGGGCTGACGTATGAAAAATAAGTATTTATTAACAATAAGTACTTATTAAAAATCAGGGCTAAGGCATTGTTTAACCCCAGCAATAAATTTTAAAGAAACCTTACTAGTGAAGAAACTCATACCATGTTTGTCACAGCGGAACTCTGGTCTGCTAATGATTGGCAGTAGATTTTTATGGAGCTGAGTTGCCAGCCCGAAGCCCAACCTTTAGCGAAGGCATGCCCATTCACGCATGTCTTTTGGAGGCCACTCGACCATGGGGAGGACATGCAGACTCCACACAGAAGGCACTCCAGCCGAGAATCGAACAGGAGAACCTCTTGCTGTGAGGCAACAACGCTACCACTGTACCACCACGGCTTCGAAGAAACTCATAACATGTAATTAAAAAAAAATGACAATCCAAAGAAAAGTATCTTCTTATGGAAGGGGATGGCAAAAAATGTTAGCTGTGTCCTCAACCTTGCTACAAAAGCCAAACTGTACACTAACTTAAGCTGAAAGAAAGAGATCCCAGTGCATTGTTACAGGAGTATCTGCTACTAAAGAAAAAATGCCAACAGTAAACCTCACTTCACAGAAAAAAAATCAATTAATCTTAAAAACACCCTACAAATTAGAAGTTAACTAAGTACTGACCCCTGAAACTTAATGACTTTAATATCAATCAAGTCAACGTATTAGAAAAACGACATGGCCAGAGTAACCCCAGTTTCAGTAAATATGTCACACAACACCATGTGTACATCCCGCTTAAATAATCATTTTTAACTTGCTAGCTAGCACCTTTGGAGTATGACAGTGGGTTCTTCAGTCATCTTAAATTCCATGTGGTGGTTGAGAATAACAACTTGTAATGCTAATGAGATGATCTGAGCATGTTTCAAGTTTTCACACTGACTAATTGTCATAACTTGGTTTGTAACCACTTAGTCATAATGTCAGTAACCTGCTGTCACTGGAAATATGCCAGTCATTAAAAACTGAATTACTATAACAGGAAATGCAGATTCTCATCAGACAGCATCAAAAGGTAATATTTTTAAGTAAGTTGAGTAATGTCATCAGTCATTTATTTCATATACTTCAGTCAGTTCACAGACATCTTTGTTTTATATATCACATTCCTTCTTTACAACACAGACAAACTAATGATAAAGAAAGTAGATGCTTGATTTCATTTGCTCAAATGTTGTGCTATTTTCTGATTACCTAATTAAGGACTTGTGAAGTCATCCCCTTCCATCATTTATTCACTTCTTCCCCTTCCTAAGACTTTAGCTGAAAGCTATGTTAACACAAAGATTTACCAGTTGTTTTAACAACACCATTCTATGTATATCAATTACTTTATTTTTATGAACAAGTAAATTTCCCCTTTTGTTACTGACATAAAATACAAGTCACTCAAACCTGTTTCTGGCTTCAAACCTACATTTTTTTTAAATTACCCTGAAGCTGTGCCACCTTGGAATACATTATATATTAATTAAGTGGTGCAGGGGGCAAAGCCTACAAGATGGAGTGTTGTAGGAGGCTTGAACCCCCCAAATATAAAGATTCATATTAGTTCAATGGAATTGTTTCAAGTAATCAGGATTTGTCTGAAAGTGAGCCATTGATGCAAATTATATTGAAGTATGGATGTATGGCAATGTAAAAACTTTATATAGAATGTTTTTTTGCAAAATTTAAGTGGTCAATCAGCTTCTGTCTTTTTATCTAGTGTTACTAGCAAGGTGACTTAGGGCAATTAAAAACAATAGGCAAGTATATTTTAAATGGCTGAGATTTATACTCAAGTCTCTCACAGAAGTGCAATGCCAAATATCAACGATCTCATGAATCTTGTCTCACACAGAACCAGTAAATCATAAAGACTAGTGAACAGTAAATTATTGGAGCCACATTGTGAGGATGACTGGCAATGGGCAGGGTCAGTGCTGCAATTACAGTGTTATAGTGAATGCTACTGGACTGTTTAATGCCACAGGAAATATAACCATATGTGCTCAAAGATATGCAGGTTCCCTATGACATCTCGTCAGATTACAAACTCTCACAACCAAATTTTATGACATCAATAGCCCCTATGAGCACAAATGCAGAGTGCTAAAGAGAACATAAGGGAGTATCTGGTTAATATGCATGAATTTAGACAGATTGCTATTATGCAACTATTTTTTTTTATAATAAGTCCAGAGAACAAAAACTTTTACACAATGATATAAAAGAAAGTAGAAAGGATTGCTGTCAAACAGAGGGAGCCTATAACAAGAACAATAACCAGAGATCCTGCAGAGGTAATAAGCTATTTTATAAATTTTATGAAAATTTGTATAAAGCAAATAAATGTCGAACTCAAGAAACTACAAATGGAAATAATTTTGGAAGACTTAATTATGCTTTGGTTAGTGGTACATGAGGCTCAACAGTTAATAGTTAAGTTAGGAGGAAAGTGTCCAGGAACAGATGGTATTCCTGTGGAAGTTTTAAAGTTAGGAGGGAAGGAAGTGATAAAGATCTAGTAGATTTTGAACAGTGTTTTAAAAGGAGGAAGAAATCTGTGGTGATTGTATTACCTAAGGATGGTATAAGCCCATCAGATCCAGCTTCTTACAGACCCATTTCATTTTTAAACCATGATTATAAAGTGTTTATGTCTATACAAGCTAGAATATGGATCAATGTGTGTGTTTTTTTTTTTTTGGGGGGGTATTTGACAACCTTAATAGAACAATGATGATCCAGAGGGAATCAGAATGTAAGAAAATACCACTGTTCTTGGTGGGTCTTAATACAGAGAAAGAATTCAGCAAAGTAAGCTGGAATTTTATAAATAGAGCAAAGGAGGCATTTGTATTTCTTTTTACAATATTAAGGTTAATTAGGAGGATATAGGAAGGATCATAGGCAAAAATTAAAGTGGGAGGGTTCCTCTCTGATAAGTTGTGTTTGAAAACAGGAACTAGGCAGGGGTGCCCCCTTTCCCCCTTTGTTATTTGCTTTACACTTTGAGCCACTGTGAAAGAAAATAAAGGACTCAGAAATGCAAGGATATAATTGGTATGGTAATCACAAAAAGTTGACTTTATTTGTGGATGATATTATTTTGTACCTGATAAATCCAAAAAAGGACATGTTAGTGTTGTGGAACATTTTGAGACAGTTTCAAGTCTTTATGGGCTATAAAATTAATGAAGATAAAACAACAGCTATAGTTGTAAATTCTGTACCCAAAGACAAATTGGATCAGTAATACCCATATTTATGGGGATACAATAAGATAAAAGTATTTCAGACTACGGATTAAAAAGGCTTCTGCTATGGCAGCTAAGGATATATGGGCGAGAGACTAAACAAAAGATAATATAAAAACTATGAAACTGGGACCTCTTGTTTATGGATATGGATAGTAAGATATAAGCAATGAAAATGTGTTTAGTCTTTTTAGCTTTATATACAGGTCAGGCATATTTTTTATCAACCAGAGGAGAGGTTGTCAGCAATAATGAATAAAGCATTGAAGGACGTTATCTGGGAGGGGAAGAGGGCAAGAGTTAAGTGGCACAAGTTGAGCCTTCCAATAGAACAAGTTGGTTTAGGATTACCTGTTTTGAAGGGATATTTAGAGCTACACAGTTAAGGCTCATATACATTACACAATCAGAAGGTTATAATTCAAAATAGAAAGGGATTATGATGAAGTGTGATGGGGGGTCAAAAAATATAGTGAGAGTGGGATTTTAGATGCAGATCCTTAAGAAGAAGAATAACAACCATACAGAACATTAGGCCATACAGCTTAGGCCATGGCTGTAAAGACTTCTCATCTTCTCTTTATCAATGATTTAAAACTGTATCACTCACCAGATGAGGAACTAAAAGCAGAGCTGCAGGTTCTCAAAACTTTTTCAGATGATATAAGAATGTCATTTGGTCTTGATAAGTGTGCAAAAGCAACCTTTAAAGCAGGAAAACTGCAGCACCAGGAAAACATCTGTTTGGGACAAGAATGTGATATAAAAGAACTTGAGCAAGAGGGAGTGTATAAATATTTGGGAAGTGATGAAGGATCAACAATAAAACATGAGCAAATACGAATAAAACTTAGTAAGGAATACTTTAGAAGACTTAAATTAATTCTGAAAACAGTGTTGATATCTAGGAACAAAATCCAAGCTATAAACCAATTTGCTCTTCCTGTCCTAACTTACAGTTTTGGAGTGATTGACTGGCCCCAAAATGTGTTGGACAGATTAGATAGGAAAACAAGAAGGATGCTTCACGCTCACCAAATGATGTATAAAAAGTAGTGTATATCAAGATTATATATTCCCCGTTCTGAAGGAGGGCTGGGTCTCCTTGAAATTGATTACATGTATAGATCTGCAACTGTGGGACTTCACACATATCTGACTTCACAAGACCCAAATGTAGTGAAAGTTTTGAAATATGAGGAGAATAAATCTAAGATGACTTCTCTGTTTAATTTAGCAGAAGCATATCAGCATCAAGTAGGAATGGAAATCAAACCAGAAGTAGATAATAATCAGGCAGCAACTGAATATGCCAAAAAAACAAAAGAAAGAATTTAAGGTGAAAGAGCAAATGAGAAGGCAAGAAATGTAGAAAAAGCATAAATATAGTTACAAGTATAGAAAACTTCTGGAAGAACCTCATGTTGATCAGGAACAAATGCAGGAATGGTTAAGGAATGGCAAATTCAAACCAAGAGATGAAAGGTTAATATTGACAGCCCAAGACAGTGGGCTGCACACACATTTGTTTACAAAGTCCATTGAACATGTGGGAGAAACAGATAAATGTAGGTTTTGTAAAAACGAATTGGAGACAGTCACACACCTAGTTGCTGGTTGCGACATACTAATGGCAGAAGGACTGTATACTGAAAGGTATAATAATGTGGCAAGACTATTGCACTGGGGATTGTGCAAACATTATGGTACTGAAGTGGCTGAAAAACACTGGAAACATGAGCTACAAAGCTTCATAGAAAATGAAGACATCTACATCACACAGGATCACCCATTACCAACAGTTCAAAAGACAGATACGAGAAAACTGGATATTGTGGTCCAAGAAAATAAGACAAGAACAGCATCACTCACTGAAATCGCCACACCCAGTGACTACAGTGTCTTGCGTACAGAGAGACACAAAGTCATAAAATATCAGGATTTGCAGGCAGAAATGAGAGCAATGTGGAAGAAAGATACCCAGACAGTTCCAATAGTAGTAGGAGCAACGGGTCTTATAAAAAGGAATCTACAATCATATTTAGATATGCTACCAATCCATGTAACCCCATACGAATTGCAGAAGGAGTCATTTCTGGGCACATTGTGGGTGCTGCGAAGAGCACTTTTGGCTGACATCAAAGACTGAAACAATACTAATTCCATGAACTTTAATTGTACTTTGACTTAGAAATGGGGTCCATTCCCATCATGGTATTAGAAACCCAAATGACTGGAGAAATTAAAGAGAGCGAAAACATTATATTCATAAAGTAGCAGAAAGAAGTCTAAGAACTAAGCCAACACAAAAATGAAAAAAGGACAGTTTGTCAACAGGGATGACTGCAAGTAGGGGTACAGAAAATAGGCAAAAGGGGATTGGAATTTAATAAAGAAAACTGGAAAAGGAACCAAGATATTGGAAGCAAATAACTAGATAAAGGTAATGGAGTGTGACAAAGCCAAGAAGACATTTGGACTGCAGGCTAGAGACTGCCTTCACTGTCCTGGATTGATATCAGAGTACAGGCAACGAGAAAGGAATAGGGGAATCTTAAGTAAAAGACCTGCTGTTGTGGAGTTTTTGATTGAATCTAGAACAGAAACTGCTGCTAAATAATACATAGTCTGTTATATAAAATATGACATGATAATAACTATAGGAATCAATCAGAGGAGGTTAGGAAAAATTGGGAAGCAGACTGGAAAAACATACAGAAAAACACGAGGAACACCGTACTTAGAGCAAAAGCCAACTATTATTCACCACAGTAGCACAGCAGGAAACACAGAGTAAACGAGGCTCAGATAAACTCAATGAATTTTCTTAATAGCACGCTCCACTAGTTAAAAATAAACCCCCCAACTGGAAAAACAGGTTACAAGAGAACAATGGAAGGATGTATGTATGGCTCTCAAGTATGCAATACAGCCCAGACGTTTTACGATCTTTGTTAGGAAGTGTTTTGCAGAGGTATTTCTATACCCCAAGCAGACTTCAAAGAACTTTTCCTCAGGTAGAGAGCAAATGCTGGAGGTATGACAGGTAACTGGGAACACATGTTGTGAAAGTGTAATGAGCTGGCAGATTTTAAAAATTCCCTACAGACTACTCTGTCAGAAATGGGTTGAGCAAATGGCTGTAAATAAGGGATTAATTATTTTTGAGCTGGTACACAGAAGATCTGAATTGCCTAGGCCTTGTTAAGTTTAATTATGTTGGCTGCCAAAAAAAAGCAATTACTAGAAAATGGAAGTCAAACACTAAACAAACTATATTTGAAGTACTGATTATTAAAAAAAGAGACAGAACTGGAAATTATCTTTTGGAAAGGGAGGAAACAAATTACATAGAAGTACATGGAAATTGTGGGAACAATACATGCTGTATAATGCTCAGGGAGGAGGAGGAGGAGGAGTGAGGTTTAAGGGAATGCAGGAATTCAGCAATTTAGCTTATGCTGAACTGATGATAGTTATATGTGATATGTAATTTATTTATTCAACATTTGTTTACCGGGAAAGTATGACTGGACAAAAGAGTCCATTTTCAGCAGAGGCCCAAGGAGAAAAGCTCCAGACAAGTACATTTAATATAACACATCAGAAATGACAAGTAAACATCAAAAATACAGAATCAAAAGTATAGTATAACAGGTAATTTGTTTCTGCTTACATTTTAACAAATGAAAAGAAAAAAATAGCAATTTATATACATGAGAGAAGAAATAGAAATACATTATATACCAGTATCAATGTTTTAAGATATATTAGCATTGGTTAAGCTTCTACTGTATTTTAATTACATCATCTGATTAATGCAATGTATGCAAATGGAAAAATGATAATATGTTTTGTTTTTCTTTTCTGTTAATGTACATTTGCTATGTCTTAATTGAAAATTTAATAAAGGTATTTAAAAAATGATCCTCTATGAGCAGACTCATGGTCATCATACTTGTCATGGATACCATTAATCTACTGAATCTTGAAATGGGATACCTCAACAGGATGCACACACATGCTCCAGTAGTTCTACCCCATCTCTGCAGCAGCCAACATCAAGCCCCAGGACTGCTGATCACCATGGTATAGATTTCTAAAATTTGGAACTCCACTCTGTCACTGGAGGATGTGATCCCTGACTCCAGACAGCTTGCTAAAGGACTTCATGACTATTATATCCACCTGTCCATATGACAACACTGCTGTCACTTGCCACTGTGTCGACCCACCTGTGCAAATAATGATAACTGTACCCTGAGCAGCCACTAACCAGTGTGAGTAAAGTAATGTCTGATGTATAGCATCTCCAGTCCATGTACTGTATTGCATAGCCTGAGTTTGATAATACACACATCACTTTATTCTGTGTAATGGTGTCACGAACCAGATGCCATCTCTTTGCCAGCATCATGATGTATCACACCTGCCTTTACCTTGCATGAGAGCCCACTGCTTGCCACTTCCTCCCCTGACTGGCTGCCCTGCTCCTTGTTTGTGGTGCCTACAGGTAGGGAAGGCCTTGATGGAATGCCACTCTTCTGCTGAAGCTTTTTCCTTACAACTATTTTATACTACATGGGTTAAGCTTCAAATAACTGACTGCAGATCTCAGATGACTACTGCAGTACTTCATTGAATGCATCAATGCAGTGGAAGTATCCTTTAAGTTGATCAAAACACCTTCTGCCATATTCTGTGTCTCTGCATGTGCAATAATGTTTGTCACCTCCATCTTGGTCTGGGGGCCTTGAATGCAGGATCATCATTCATGTTTCCATCACATATGCAGTAGCCTATGCAGCACACAAAAATGACACCACTACATATGTCCTGCAACCTGACTGTATGATAACAATATATAGTGGACTTTCTTCCCCCTTAGATGTAAACCTTCCTGGTAGATGATCCTGTGAAGAGTCACCCCAAATTGCCTAGGTCTACACAGAAGCATTACTGATTGTATTCCGGGTGTTGCTCATCACCTGGCAGCTGAAGGAGTAGAAGCCCATCTGTAAATATATCTGACAACTTGTGGATGATGTGGGGCCTTGATGACAATGTGTGTACATTTAATGACTCTCAAATCCTCAAGGAAATGGAAAATGCTGCAGAACTCCCACATACTGGTGTTTCTCTCTTCTGCTGTCATTGGGAACCATGTATGCTCCTCCACATGCTGCAGCATAATGTTAAGGAAATGGTCTAGGATACTCATTGCTGATGCCAGCACAATTCCTAGCATGCCCCCTTGAGGACACTAAAAGTTCCCCATAGCAAGAATAGTTAAAGCTAAATATGCACATACCTTAGTGTCTCCTAGACTAGACTGTTTGTGCATCTTCCTTGAGTCATCATGTGGCTAACATAATACAACAAGCTGTTATATGGCACCTCTATCCACACAGAAGTGGTCAGTGATCTGCTTGTCGGGATAATGTTTATTATTATTTATTGCTTTTGTTTACTGGATAGTCTGACTGGGCAACAGGTCTCATTTTCACTGGAGGCCTGGCGAGAGAAAGCTTCACAAATACAATGACAACATTTTTGATTACATTAGTTACACACATAAAAACAGTATACATAGAGACACTACAAGAGTATATATATATATATATATATATATATATATATATATATATATATATATATATATATATATATGTATGTATGTATACAGACATATTCTGGTAACATTGTGATGTACAAATGCAGACATGGAGACAAATAATACAATTAACTGGAAAATAGCAAAAAGTTTATTCATTGTTCTGGATGAAGTGGACAGAAATACTAGTAGGAAGTGTAAGCGGGTAGCAGAGAAAGTAAAATATTTTAGAAAGGACATGTAGGAAGATGTGAGTGGTGAAGACAGATGTTAGGAGGATAAAGTGAATAGATGAGATATTGGATAGTGTAATGTAAGGTTAGGGAATAGTGTGGAAAGGAGGTAGTAGATGTGAGATTGTGAGAGAGACAGGGAATGTGGGAGGTATAAGAGATAGGGAGGTGAGTGAGTGAGATTAAGGGGATAGAAAGGAGATAAGACAGAGAGTAGAAGTGGACTGAAGGAGACAAAGGGAGGTGGCAGGGAAAAAAGAAAGAGAGTTGTTAGTTGGGATGGAAGCAGAAACATAGCCATGTTGATTTTAGGTGCTGTTTTAAGTTGTGCTTTAGTCTGGAGAGGGTGGTATTTTGCTTAAGACTGCAAAGGAAGTTATTCCATTCTTTGGCCAAGTTAGTAGAGTAGAGAAAGTCACCAGTCATACCTCTCAACCTCATTGTGCAAGAAATCTGGACAAAGCCTAATGTAATGGAGGAGCAAAGGTCCAAACATAGGGGCATATACTAAATACTGCTCTTTTTCAACTTAGAAAGTTGCTAGAATAACAGTTTATGTGCTTCTGAAGGATATAAAGTTTGAAACTCAAACGTGTCATTATTTAGTGACTTCAGTTCTGGATGATTTGCCAGAAAACCAAAAATATTTTGAGGAACAGACCAAAAATATGAGGCAAAAATCTGGATATTCTGCAAAAATCTGGACAGTTGAGAGCTATAGTGCCATTGCTGGACTTTGTTGTAGATAAAAGAATTCTGTTGTGTAAACACAGAGGTCTAGTAGGGGTATATGATGAAGGATGTGTTGAATGGAGGGGCAGTTATCAGATTTGGTATAATATAGTAGGCAATTACTAGTTAAGAGTAAATATGGTAATTTGGTTGTAAGCTAGGTGCTGGTAGAACTATCTACATTGGTGTAGAGGGCCTTGGTGTGCTACAGCACAGGCACTGGCTCTAAGGGTGGTCACTACCAGATGTGGGTAACACAATTTGAGGAGCTCTCACATGACACCCCTAGCCACATGGAAACAATGAAATGCTGGTCAACCTAGTGGTTGTAAGTTAGATGCTGGTGGTACCCTCTGCAATGCTGTACAGGACCACAGTGAGGCATAAAATGAGCACTGACATTGGTCACTGTCACATGCTCTGCTAACAGCACATTTTAATCCAGCAAATCATGTAATTCAGGATAGGAGATTGTTGTGACATAATGCACCTGCTTTAAGTCTAAAGGCATCACATCTGGAACCTTATGTCCATGTTATTAAACATTTGCATACATTGCAGGCTGTGCTACTTTCCCTACTGAAGCCACACTATCTGTGTCTCTGAATCTACTTCTCATTGCATGTCACTGCTCTGCACATTATTTTGCATTGTGCATTGTGCTGTCTATTAGTAATGGTCAGTGTAAGAAAAATATAAGCCTGGGAAAATAAAGACTCTGTCACTCACCAGGATATCAATGTTTCTTCTTGCTGTAGAAGTATATTCCCTACTTAAACTCTGTTTTGACTCCATCTAGTATATCCACTTTGATTCATTTGTGTTTATTCTACATATTTTAAAAAAAAAACTGTTATCATTTTTGCACCATGATTATTACTTAAAAGTTGTTAGAATTTCCCTAACATCATCTCTGAAGAAGTACTTTGGCAGTTTTCACAATTCTCCATATCTATTTTAATTTGTTTCAAGCTGTCCTGTTTTCTGTTCATTGCAAATGGATTTGTATGATTGCTCGTTTCATCCATTTGTTTTATTTTATTTTACTTGTTTGTAAATGGATTGTACATCTGTGCAGAACCCACTTTTAGAAGAAGCCCAGGGAGAAAAGGTTAAAAACAATATCATACTTATGTTATTACAAATGTGAGTCATAAATTCTTTTGGCAGATTAAAATGGGTGGTGGACAATTTTTCCGTTCTGTGTTAAAAAAGCTTTGTGCTCTCTGATCCCGATACTTGACAAAAGGGGCCTGCAAAAACAAATACATATTATATTATATTATATTATATTATATTATATTATATTATATTATATTATATTATATTACATTATAAAGTTCAGTAGATATGATGACCATTCAATTACCTGCTCAATTCCTATATAGGGTCATGGGGCAACCTAAGCCAGTAAGTACTCTGTGAGCACAAGGCATAGAAATGCATGTTACCAACCTATTGTAGATATACACACACATACATACATACACACACACACACACACACACACACACACACACACACGCATACACATTGTTCTGCTCACATGGTACACACAACTACAGACAAGAGGAATAGCAGTTCACCTATGGCATGTCTTAAGGCTGTAGAAGGGAATGTGAGCTCCTGGTGAAAACCCACATGGGCACATGGAAGGCATGCAGTCTCATTATAGTATAAAACAGACAAATGTATTACTACAGAAAAAAAAGTTTTGTTAACAGTTCAAACTTTGCAGGACTTTTTAGTGTTTAGAACTCTGTCACACATTCTTAGGAGTTAATGGCTGCAATATTCTTGGACTGTAAGTTAAAAGCTTGCCATTTGCATCTTGGTGTCTTGCAGACAAAAAATAATTCTGTATGGTACTAGGCTGCATCAAAGATTTAGCAATTTTCATTCACTTCAGAATATTTGTTGAGAACCTCAATTCCCCCACCCCACCCCCCACCACTGTCTGCATCATGTGGCAATGCAGCCTGAACTTTTACTTTATTCACTAAGGATATGACCCTTGTCCTGGTTTTGAAGTGACACGATACATGAGGGCAGTATGAAAGCAATGTTCTAATTTACAGAATGTTTAACAATATTGGAGAGGGTTGCAAAATATTCTGAGCTCATTGCTTCAAAAACATTGCAACATATAGTTCAGATCACGTTGACAACAAGATAGTCAAATCATTATCTTGACTTGAGATATGATGCTTCAAAGCACATTTTCAGTTTCTGCAATATAACACAAAAAAATCTCTCAGGGTTTTTTTTGGTATGCACATATTCTTTGGCTGATTTCTCAGAAGTATTAAAAGATAAAGATCCAAAAATATTAACAGATGTTAAGATGAGACTAGTACATATTATTATACTAGTTACCACCTTAGAATTCACACCTCTGTAAAACTGTTATGAAAACTATTACTTTCATATTGATAGTTTCCTGCTGTAGATTAAAGTGGGCTTCAAAGAGTAGGTTACTGATCTACAATAGTTACTATCTACAGAAACATCTTGGGATTCTTCTGAGATTCTTACTTTGGGGACACTCCTTTAGTAGCAGGCTATAAATGGCATATATTGAAAAAGAATAGTGGTGTGCCAGAGTTTAGGAAAAAATATCTAGACTACAGTTAAATTAAACTGTTTGGGAAATCGATCTATCCACCCACACCACTATACCTTGGCATGTATCTTACATGAACAAACTAGGTGTGTTCACTAATCAGAATACTGATTTCTAGTTAGTTTTCTCTGTTTGTTAGCTAGTTCCACTTCAGCATTGTTATAGAGGTGTTACATTTGGTCAGCTTACTGCATGCATACCATTTGGAATTTTAGGGGCCCAATTCCAAAAGACTTGTTCTCAGTGAAAGTGACCATTTACAATGAGAGCAGATTTTTGAAATCTGGTGCCCTGTGTAGGCCTGTTTATAGATAAGCCTTACAGTAAAGTAAGTCACTTACACTGAGAGCAACTCTTTTGGAATCTAACCTTGGATCTACATCTCTACTGATAGTCCACATGTTGTTGTTGTTGTTGTTGTGTCTTTCGGCTTTTCCTGGTTAGGGGTTGCCACAGCGGAACTCTGGTCCACTAATGATTGGCAGTAGATTTTTACATACCGAGTTGCCAGGCCTGACGCACAACCTTCAACGAAGGTATGCCCATTCACGCATGTCTCCACACAGAAGACACTTTAGCTGAGAATCGAACGGGACAACGTCTTGCTGTGAGGCGACAACGCTACCGCAGCACCCCCACCACAGCTACTGATAATCCACATAATGAAGGTAATACTACTTTTGATCATTTTTAGGTGATATGCCATTGTGGGTGACTGTTTGTGAGAAAGATCTGTACAACATTCCACTAAATGAAAATGTCAGCAGTTTCAATGTGATACTGTTTTTGAAATAACGTAACAAAAAAACAACCACAGTCATAAAAGGAAGAGCCAGACTCCAAAATACTTAGCACTTTCATTCATTTTTAATAAACTACGAACTTCATCAGAACAAGTATTTCAACCATAAACACTACCCATGTATACTAAAACACAACATCAACCAATGACAGTCTACAATCACACAACATCAACCAATGACAGTCTACAATCAATTAGTTGTACAAATCTTGTAGACTGAATTTAAAAAAAACACTTAAAGAAATCATGATAACATAACAACATATATTAAATGTCTCCTATAATCTTAAAAAATACATTCATATAAACCTTTCTGGATACAGTGTATTTACTGTTTTTGAAATGTGGATGAATAAGGAAAGAAAGTTATCACTGACCTTCTGACCCATGACATCCAACCATAAATGAGAAAGCTTTGAGAGGTATAGATACTTGGTGAAGTCAGACCATCTTCAAAGACATGTGTTTTGCATCACTTGTTCATATGAACTTTACTGAAGATACAGTGGGTATAGGAAACCTTCTACCTTCCAATGTACCATGATCAACATGATATGGTCAAAGGTCATGTACCTCATGCCACTCTTCACAATGTGATGATGGTGGTCTGACTCTGCATCACATCCCACTTCTAGCAATGAAGTACGAGAAGCCTTCTCAAACTCAAAAGGTAGGGAGACTATTTATAAATATACCTTACTGTATTACACAGGGATGACTTCTCAGCATCAAAAGTACGAAAATGCAATGTTAAGAGTTCTAAATTTAAATACCACTTGTCCTCCACATTGTCACATAAACCTCATCACATATATTTAGACTAACTAATACATCATGAGTGATAATTTGCCACCATAACCATCCAAATATCAAATTCCTCCTTTGTCTCTTCAGCTTGTGTTACATACATCTATGGGTTAGGGTTGTAAAAGACAAAGGGAACCACACAGCATTAACATAGCAGTTGTCTTTTCTTATCTGATATATATATATATATATATATATATATATATATATATATATATAAACACACACACACACACACACACACACACACACACACACACACACACACACACATGCTTGCATGTATATAGCTCTTTATTGTTATATTTATTTGTTAAAATTTGTTGGTTTGTTACTATGAATAAAAATTATTTGGGAAAAAACAAAGACATGGAAGAAACATTGTAATAAATACACACTATATGGAGTTCCTGCCCGAATCAGTTACGTTCTCTAGGAAACTGCACCAAACAATACATAGCAGTATTTCTCTGTGAGGAATGAACTCTTTTTCTTGACCAGAATATAGTCAATGACAGAATGGTAATGGGAGTAAATGGAAAAAATTACTATGAGAATCATAGAGCAACTATAAAGAGATAACTGTTTGTGTGTATCAGGACTTGTCATTTCTTTGACTGCTTTATACTGTACACATTTAACTCACTGTACAAAACATGGTACATTGGCATGACGTTTGTGGAAAAAAAAAATGTTACTTGTAGCATTACAATCATCTCCTAGTACCTCAGTTCTTGCCCTTCCATGAAGTGTACAAGACACAGGATTATAATCTGATCATAACCGACAAATTTATCTTGAGAGTTGGGAGTGAAGCGGACCTGAATAGGGAAATCCTGACATCCACATCTTGAACATGTAACAAGTTAGTTATGATTGCAAAAACTTAATTCATAATTCTTTGTAGTATATGTGCTTTATCTGCCGCAATGCATCACTACCTACAGAAAAGAAAGATAGGAATATGAAGTGTTTAACAGCAGTGAAAGCTGCAACACTTAATGCTGCCTCACAGATAACAGCTAGAAGCAAAGTGCGTCTCTGATCCTATAAAAAGCTGTTTACTTTGCCATTTTACCCTGATACACATAAAAAAAGAAATGCGTTAGTCTGTGCCTGTCAGCCTTCAATGCTGTTTTGGCTTCTCAATGCTGTTCTGTGGCTGCTGCTTTGCATTCCCCAGTACAAGTCTACAGCTTAGTAGTACTGAAAAAGGGTTAACAAAACTCTGTTTAACAGTTTTTCTTAAGGCGGACAGGTACTTAGCAAAGTCATCTTCTACTCGAATTCAGAGAGCAATTGTGTTCAGTACTACAAACAGCAAGAGTGGAATCAGTACCACATGAAATTGATTATTACTATTAAAACACATTCTCAATAATTCAATGTGCATTTATGTGAGTAGCAAATAAATAAAAATCTATGCACCTGTTATTCTTTTCCTGGAAGGATACTTTACTTAAGTATAACATATAAAAATATTTTACCAAAAGATGCAAAGCCCTGAAAATCATTTTATGGAATGGTAATGCCATGATAATGTAAATAAATGACTAAATATCAAAAACTAAAAGATGAAAACTGAGAAATATAAATGGGGATAAGCTCCCCAGCATATTTCAAAATAAATGTTCTAATTCTGATAGCTGTATATTTTGGAAAAAAAATACATTACGAAATGTAAGCACAAATAATACTGTCATACGCCCAAATAACATAGCCCATAAAGTTAAAAATAGCAATTAATGGGGGAGTGGTAAGTGGGATTGCCCCCTGTTTAAACATATATTTCAGTTTTGATCTTTTATTTTCAAAATTTGATAATTTCCAAATTTTTCAGGAAATTCTAATTGCATGGAATGTGTTTCAATAAATTGCCCCCTTCCAATAATCATTTTCAATAGTTCATATTTAACTAAAATTGCTTGCAGCAAAAGAACTTACAAGGTGACATGTCATGCTTTCTCACCAGCTGAATTATGTCAAGAGTATAAATTCACAAGTATCAAATATTAGATCAGTACCGAATCCTTGAATTTTAAAGTTACTAACATAACGTGCTACTGAAATACAATAATTTCTTTCATATGTTTTAGGTAAAGCTGAACTACACTGAAGTGTATTTTAAACTCGGAGGAAAAACAGGTGCTGAGGCAAAAGACAAATGGATTTGGCTGTTGCTCTTTCAAGTTAATGCTGTTACTGCTAGATTTTGTCCATACACATTTTTTCTCTGGGATTAATGGACAAAAAACATACATAAATGACTGTCTTCTGAATCAGAGAAATAAACTTGTGCAAAGATCACAGCCTTCTGAATTGGTAAAACAAACCCAGTAAGTACTGTGGTAATTGAAAACAGAAAAAAACTGTTGAAAAGTTGTCTGTGGGTAGGGCAATTCCTACACCACCACCCCATCCCATATCTCTGTATATCACTCAGAATCCATTGAATCTTAGTGGTAAGGGGAAACTTCTTTATCTCCATAGTTCAGTGATCTCACACTTAACTCTGTTAAGGGTGTTAAGAACTTTTAAATGCACTTACTTGGAAGTATATACGGCATCAAACAGTGATCACTTGCCTAGTATTTTTCCTGTGTTACTAAATGTATAATACATTTGGCGAATGGGGAGATGATGGGTTTTCTCAATGACAGATGAGTCACCGAGAGAGTCATTAAATTAAAGCCTGTATTCATTCACTCACTCATCTGTTTGTTTTCATAAGAAGCTAAGCCACCAATGAGCACAGTTCATTTTCCAGTAAGGGCCTCAGTAAAAAGTTCTGCTATAAACCACAACACTACAGACTTGAACATAAACAGTATTGGTGGATATGAGTAAGGAAAGAGATACAGAATTTCTTTCTGTGCATTTTACCATCTGATATAACGGGACATTTAGTTTATTTTCTGAAAAAGGTATGGCACAGAGGAGCAGGTTCTGATTTAGCAACTATACTCTCTACTCTGTATTTCCCACATACTGTTTTTCAGTAAGAAGGTATACAACCTTTACTAAATTGCAAAATTGTGCCCAAGATATAGACCAGTGAAAAGCCATCAAATGTCATAGAGAAGCCTAGAGTTTCCCCCACTGTTCAAGACTGATATCCTAATAAACCAGTGACATGCCAACACAGGGAATTTGCCTTGGCGGCCTGTTAGAAGGGCAAACTTGCTGCGATATCACCATAAGTCAGATACAAAGCTACAGACCTTCATTACTGTATCCCAAGTGAAGCAGATCTTTAACAGTTACAAGCCCATGCCATATTGGCTATCACTGCTTCATTAAATATCAATGCTTCCAACAGAGGAAATCTTTCCAATTATTAGTTTCACAGAAAACCTGCATGGAGTTGTTACTCTCAAATGTGGTCTGTCAGCACTGAAGGCAGACTCTTACTTTTTTTGTTGATGGGATGAGTTGACAAAGACAACAGTGAAGAAAGAGGAATGCTCTGGCACAAAAGATGCACAAGACCAGTGTACAAATTACAAAGATCATGAAAAGAAGGTAAAGCTTTCTTCTAAATTTCAGTGCTGAGGTTCATATGTCTGAGAAACAGAATGTTTTTGCAGGGGAAATGGAATATCCAACAAATTACCTCAAGGACTGGATGAGGACAAGAAAGAAGCAATGTCTGTCACTTGATATTTGGAGAATTTAATGTACTTGGTCAGATGTCTAAACATAGGTGATATTCATTTAAGGTGATTTGCCCATGGTTAGCACTACTATGTGGCTATCATTAAGTGCTGCTCTGCATTGCCCTTAGTGTCTCCTCTTGGGCTTTTGCAATGTATTTTAATAAACACCATTTTCAAGATATAAATTTAGGCTAGCCCTTTGTGACATCACTCTGAAGACAGCTTGAGGTACTGTAGCGTTAAGCAGATAGATGAATATCTTTTATCTCATTTGTATAACAGTTTTAACTATATAACACACAAAAAAGTGACAGTATTTCTATTAGGTATACGGCTTGGTTTAAAAGTAAAATAGAATTAGGTTTTAAGGTACAAATACTTTAAGCATTTAAATGGTTTCAGTATTCCTCCAATAACACCACTGCACTGGTGTTATACATTTTGGGAGTAACAAAGAAAAATGTTTCTCAAGATAAGGTAAAGTAATGCCTAATGGGCTGGTATAGCAAGATCCAGAAGTATGTACAATACTGGACAAATACAGACTAGAAAAAGGAATAAGTATGCATTCAAAGGTGATGTTACGTTTATTGAGACTTTCCTATGAAGAAAGCATGGTGTTTGACCTCTGATTTGTGCATTACAAACTGCGTATAAATCATGTACTCTTGTTCATAATAAGCCAGAGTATAAATTTGTACTGTCTTCTTTTGTTAGCACAGGTAGAACTAAAATCCTTCCTCCCTTTACATATGTGTGGTGTAATAAATTTTACTGTATAAAACCTGGAAAAAGTATCTCAGTCTGATTTATTAAGTAAGGTTAAATGAATGTATTTCCTTAAGAGTATGCCCACAGATTTTAATGCATGCACTTCACCTTTTCACTACCTTGGTGTTACAGAGGTTAAAGTTTGCAGTCTGCACTCTAAAGCATCAGGCTAGGGAAAGGGCAACTTTCAAAATCTTTCTTTTTCAGCAGAAAAAAAGTCAAAAACATATGCCAATGAGAAAAAAACAGATTATTTTTGTTTGTTGGCAAATCACTATAAGAAAAGGTGCTGAGGCTGGGAGGGCCCCAAATGATTACCACCAAAATGGAAGTCTGTGTCAAGGGAGTTAGAAATAAAGGCCACGAGCACCATAAATGAAAGCAGCAAAGCAGGGTCTATAAAGCACATTAAATTTCACTTCAATGCCAGTTGTAAAGTAGAAAATGTCTTTTCTTGGAAAGGGAACACAGTGCTATAATGAAGGAAACAGATCAGTAGTACAACAGCTATAGATAACAGCCAAAGGAAGATATCTAGCAGTCATGTGTTAAGTACAACAATACTGCAATATTAAGTAACAGAGAAAGTATAGATGGGGTATAACATTTATTTCTAGACTGTGACAGTCAAGCAGGAGCAAGAAATGTTTATTTCCTTATATGACAGAGACTGATGACATGAATGGAGGAGGGAATATTGCTAAAGATTTGCTTAGAGGTACTGTCAGGGAGAGGGCTCAGAAGGAGTGGATAACATTCAGAGCAGTATGAAGGGGGACAAAGGGTGTTTTGAATGATGCTAAATATTAGACAGAAGTTGGGAATAGTTGAATAAGAGTGATTCTATGATAGTACTAAAGTAGTGTCAAGAGGTATAAGCACTCACGGGATGAGTAGTATAATGTTGAAGTAAGGTGGAGTGGGTGAGAATTGGGGTAGAGAATGGAAGCAAAGTGAAGCTGAGCACACTGAAGTTGAGCATAGTGGGGTTTACCCAATGCATGAGGCCCTTTACTTCAGAAATCAATCCATTTATAGCTACTGCTGAGCCAATAACATGAAAACAAAGTCAAACATGTTCTGAGTTACTGAACACAGAGAACAAAAAGCTCTAGGGAGAATATAACTAGTTTTGACAGTGTACTCTAAAGGTCATGTAAATGTTCAGTGACCAGTTAGGTCAACGGCCCTTAGACTGTAAAGACTAGACTCTTGGGGGATGTAAAGCCACTGTCACAGAGCAAGGAAATATTTGACTACTTTATGTTAATATACAGCTAGACTCTTCATGCTAAACCTGCTTACAAAGCTTAGTAATAAATAATCCCAGTAGGTTGCTGCTCACAGGTACAACTTTTGCACAGGTCCATATCACACTGTTGTGATGTACAGCAGAGCTGCTGCTGTTTGAATGATAGATGACATAAATGGATGTCCATAGGTTTTGACAGGAAATAAAAAGAGAAAAAAAACAGAATAGTGAATATTATATGGAGGCAATAAAGTTAAAATAAAATGAAAAAAGTGTTAGTTTGAAACAGTTGTTTTCTCAAGGTAATCCACTACTACAATGGCACCACATCTGCTAACTTCTTCACTTGGCTTCTGTGTCCCAGCTTATCATTATGGACATCTGTCCCACACATGTAATACTTGGTTATACCAGACACATCTAATCTCAAGGCCTCAATGTGTACTGGAATCAGTGGTTCCCCTTTGCTTTTGGAACCTGCTGAGATAGTTTAGACTGCACAATGAGTTTCCTTATCCCATATGCAGTTATGTAGTTCTATCCTGCGAGTGAGATAGAGATCATCCTTTCTGCTCATTCCTTAAGAAATGTTATATTCCCAGTCATTCAATCAGATTCCCATATCTTCAGGCAGTGTATGTAATGTTTATTCCATTTTCATAAGGTCTTCTAGCAGTTCAAAATTAATCATTTAGCATCCACTCACCCACTTATTAAAATAAATTAGTTTTGCAGTGACATCACTGATACTGCCTTCAACCTGTCTCTTATGTTCCCAAAACTTTATTTTCAATAAGCTTCAGACAATAAGTTAAAACTTTTAAATAAACAAGACAGCCAATGCCATTCATTTTAGAGATAACATGCATTGTCTTTCTCCTGAGTATAAGAATTGAAACCCACACATATTACCCCTAGTCTGTTTGGTATACATTGCACACACACCTTAATGCCCAAATAAAGCTATCAAAGTCACCCCCCTTTACTCTGAGGAAACAACTGTGTACTGACCTTGACATTTTTGTAATTGCTAGACTCCCAGAATGTTATTTGCCTCACTCTCAACAAAGGGTCTTTCAGAGCTAACTTACCAACAGTAACTGTATTTTGGCTACAAATATTATATTTACACACACACACACACGCACACACGCACACACATGCACACACACACACACACACACACACACACACACACACACAAACATACATACACAATGATTTCTACATAATACATTTTCATTGTCACAACCTCTTCCTGCTTTTTTGATAACACTCCAACCAGGCCAGTCTAGTATGCATTGGTCATAATTACCATACACTCTTAAAATAAACTAGCCATATAATTAATTTTTGGCAGCTACAGCTAAGCAGTCTAAAAGTTATAACTCATCAGCTTTGTGTAATTATTTTTATGTAAATTAATAAACAATTGTCAACAAGCTTTTAAATCTGATAATGAAATTTTAAGAAATTGGGCAATACACTTTGAAAGTTAAATATAAAGTCAAAAGAAACTGTCATACAAGGAAATATAAAACAAAACATTTTAAGCAGACAGATGGTATTAAAAACACAAACACTATCTGGGCCTATTATTACCACTAACTGAAGACCATCCACCTCCAAGTTTTAAATACATTTTCCAGTTACAAAAGACTGATAAGCAAAATATATAGACATGATCTCACTTACACTGGACAGCAGACTGCCTCAATTCTCATCTACAGCCTACTAACAGGTTTATTCACTGTTACCAGGCCAAAAGGACAGCAGAACACTCCAACAGAAAAACAAAAGCTAACTAATTCAAACCACTGCATTGATTTTTTTTTTTATGGAAAAGTCACATCACACTAGAGGAGTACCCTGAAATGAGACCACAATGGCAAATAACAAGAAATGTCTTTTCCCATTTTTGCTACTGGTAGAGGGATCCTGGCTATTACTTATTACTGGGTAAAAACTTTAAATCTAAATGATATCCTCCAATCAAAGTTGCTTAGATAAATAGAAAGTTCTAACCTATTAAAGATAATATAGCTATTTATTTTATTGTCATTTGTTAACCAGTTTCGTCCAACTGAGTCAAAGGCCCATTTTCAGTGGAGACCTGAGGAAAAAAGCTCAAAATACAGCCAGTCGTAGACAAGGTAAATACAGTCATATAAAAAAGAAATTACATCTCAGAAAGAGTTTATACAACAGCAGATAATAACAAAATTAAAGTTCTTATGTACAGGTTTTTGTAAAAAAAATGGAATAATGTACATTAGCTACAAGATGGAGGGGCAGTTAGGAGAAATACAAAGGAGTTATTTACACTTATAGGGAACTGTGGACGTTTTTCCACAGAAGAGGGGTAAGGAGAGAAAATGGGGAAAAATATGGTATGTAAGGGGCATAGGTTTTTAAGAATTCAGGTTGGAGCAAGGCAGGGGCAGGACCAGGTGTTCTGTAGGTAGTGCTTGAGTGCTAGTTTGAATTGTAATTTATGGGGGATACTTCTTATATTATAAAGAAGGGAGTTCCAGGGGTGAGCCACTGAGAATTTATACAATGACTTCCCAATGTTTTTAGATGGATTGTATATGTCCAGCAGATGTTTATCTGATGAGCAGAGTTGTCATCGGGGGTTATATTGTGATACAATATTAGTGATAGAGGGGCAGGATGTAGGGTTGTAAAGAATTGAGTGGATCATAGCCAGTTGTGGAAGGAGAAGTTGATTAGTGAATTCTGGCCATTGTAGGTATGTAAGGGCAAGGCAGTGATGGGATCTATAGGAGAGGTTTGCAGCAAATTTAGCTATTTTATTGTAGGTTTGTTTTAGTTTGCTGAGAAGAGAAGACTGAAGGTTAGTGAGGACTGGGTAAGAGGACAGATAAGGCTAGGGTGGGTTTAGAGGAGTTAGAAAGAAATTTGTGATTACGGTATAGTAGGACAAGTTCTTGGTGATTTTTTTATGCATAAATTGATGTGTATATCGAATTAGAATCGTCAATGGTAACACCAAGTAATTTAGTATGTGGCTCGGGTTTGATGAAATTGTTGTTGAGGGAGGTAAGGAAGGAATAGTCTAAGGAGTTCTAAACAGTTCTAGTTTGTGTGTGTAAGTGAGAAACGGTTTCTCTTTTCACAGCTCTGCTGCATTTCTACTGAAAAAAAGGTCTGTGTAGCTTTTACATTTTTGTTTTAAATTATTATTTTTTTTTTTTTTACTAAAAAAGCAGCTACAGGTTTTGTACATTTTTGTCACATTTTACATATTTGCTGCATCTTTACTAAAAAACAACAGGTTTTGTACATATTTTTTTTATACAGCCTGCAAGAGAATTACACGTATTTGACTCTCCAAAAATGTAGGCACCCATAACATGCAGTACTGCTGGAAAGAGAACATTTAGCATTATATATGTTGGATTTTGAAATGACTTTCCTGGGAGTAATGAAAAGTTCACCTCATTCTTGATGTTTAAAATCGCATGCAATCCCTTGATCAAGTAACAATAAACTCTCCATTGCTGTGGTGATCTAAGAGGCCTTCGATACTTATTTTTATTTTGATTAAGCAGTCATACTGTGATTTATTTTTTCTACAAAACTCAAACAAATGCAGCTGAAGTCAGTTGTGGGATATTTTGTTGTCTGGAATTTTATAAAATGCAGCTTCTAATCAAAAAAGTTGTCCAGATCTGCATTTGAATGGACAAAAATATTGTAATGTTACCAGAAATGTATATCTTGAAGGTCAATGGCCTGGCCTTTCTGCTCTGGTGTTCGTCTTTCCACATTTGAACAATTATGCTCATATTTAGAAATCGTACACATCAATTTTACAAAAAAGAACAAGCCACCCCCCATGCCGCACCTGGGAAGACTCACCCAGTGCATATTACTACTGTATTCCATCTTTGAGGACAACTTGTGATTTTTAAGTTTACCCAGCCAACCTCCAACCCTTAGTCTCATTCCCCAAGTAAAAATCTCTGTCATTGGCGTAAGCAACTGCAAATGATATCAAGAATCTAGTGAGTCCTTCCTGAATTATTCCACAAATTCCAATGCCCCTAACCTATACTGGGCATGAAACAGGACTCAGTGTAGCTTTAACAAGGTCCATCACTATGACAATTGTATACCTGGATAATTACTTGTCCAAATTCCATTCAGTACACAAAAGCCAGTTTATACAATGTGACTACCATTTTTTAATAGAAACAGATGTGACAGTCATAATTTGAAAGAGTCTTAGCTGTTAAATGAATATGTGAGATAAGACTGCGGCTGCCATTTTTTTATATGTTGTTATACATTTTTAAATGAAATGTCTGTCACCTCATGGTTTAAGCCTTGTTATTTCTTAACACATGTAAAATGCCACTCACATACCACATTTATACACTGCATGGTGTAAGACTTCTGCTCAGCTAGCGTTTTATGCAAGTGCTGCTAATGCACTACCTCCCTCTAGAATCTCAGTAATAACATGATTCCATGATAAAGAAGAAAACCAGTTAACTTTCATTAATACAGTTAATTTTTATTTAAAATTTTAGTTTAACAGCAACATATGGTCAAACAAGTGAGGCTGTGCATATTATGTAAAGTGATACAAAGTGTTTGTTAGGCTGGCAATTAAAAGAAGTGCCCATTGTTTAAGATTACCTCTGTATTGAATGACTGTAACACAACCAAAACAAACAACAAAGTTACTGGCTTTCAAAGTCAAAGTGGCATGTATTTTACAGCTAAATGAAAATTAAAACAACTAAACCAGTATTTTCAAAATGAAACAGCAGCAACCACTGCTATAACTATTTAATCTTGATAATGAGAAAACTATACTTGCCTCAAAATGACCCAGATGAACAAAATTATCAAAGCAGAATATACCTGCAGTAAAAGTAACTGTGGACACTAAACACAGAGCTATACATTTATATCTGACAGGTGTAAACTATAAAGGAGATAATTATTCTGTTAAAGTAAAGCTGTCCAAAGTCTTAATACAGAATTCATAGTGGTAGAGCTTGGTTCCCCCACTAGTAGACACAGTAAATTTAGGTTAAAGGATACAGTTAGCGTTATAGTAGCATAAGCCTTATCTGACTGATTTCCTGATTATTGTCTACATATTTTGCACTGCTATTATCCTGAAATAATCTGTTGGTAGTTGCAACAGGTTTTCACTTTGCTAGACTAGGAACTGTCAGTGGTAAGCTCAAGGACACTTAGACATTGTGTCCTGCCTATATATTCCTGCTAGTGTTTGTGTTTCTCAAATGAAACAGGCTTCTAGACACAAGTATTATACTCCATCAGTATTAGAACCTCGCAGAAGCTACCTATTGGAAATGTTTGTCATATTGTACTGCCTTCATCTTTACATTGAAAGCTTGAACTCTCTGATTTTTACTGAAACCTTGCATTTTTTTAGTATGAAAACTGCTTATTACATGCTGAATTCTTCTATTTTGTATTATCTGATAATCTGTTGTGTTACTTATACTGTTCACTAGGAAGACATAAACTGGTTATACAGTGGAATTACTGTGTTTAGAAAACCTGTTGTGAAATTTCCTCATTGTGTTATGCTTGGGTGGTGGCAACTGCATTATCTCTTCCTTATGCCTATCTAGTGCTAACTAAATGCTGTTGCCATTCCTTAGCTACTAGTGTCCTTCTTCCTCTCCTAGTGCCAATGTAAAAGCCCCCTTTCACTAAATCTCTGCAGTAAACTCAGCTACTGTCATGCTCCATATATCATTCTAGTGCCTCAAATCTCAATATTCTTCTCTCGACTATCTGCTGCTCCCTGCAATTTCTGGAGTCCTCTCTCCAGAACTCCTACCTATTTCTGGTTATCTTTTCTCTCACTCTCTCTCTCTCTCTGGACACAAGGACTGGTGCTAAATTGCCAAGGATGGGAGAACTATCATCAGCAAAGGCTCTACATACATCCCCTGACACTCCATCTTCACCCTGTGTTAAAAAGCATTTTTTTGTTTATTAAACATTTGAACAAGGCTGTGGTGTGCACATGTATTCTCGGTTGACTAACACCCCCCCCCTCACCTTTCACTCACACTGAGTCTGACCTTCAATGTATGTTTCTCTGTCACTAGTTTCTTCATCTTTTCAGAACTTACCTAAACTCAGGAAAGTGCACAGAAGGCAAAGGGTATCTTGCCTGTCTCCTCTCTATTCTTAGCCAAGGACTTGTTTGCATCAACTACTGCCCTTATTCACCTTGGCTCTTCCCTCTAACACTGTGCCACACACCCTGTAAATTTACATTCAGATCCCACTGATAGCTTTTCTAAGCATTGCAAGCTGCCGCTCATGCCTCTGCCTGCTCCATTCACCCTCGATCTGCTCGGGCTCACTCCACTCCCCTATTCTACCCCCATTCCCACACACCCCCACCTTCCTTAAGTTTATACTCCTCTAGACCACACCCACTACCTCATCATCCAATCAGCCACTCTGTAACCACACCCACACCTCTCACACAATAAAACATTAAAAGCACCCTGATCTAACCAGTCTCCCAAACATCTTAATATATTTCTAACATATCGCAGATCCTATTTCTTTTACCCTACAAAGTGTCCAACACCATACAGCTAACATTTTTCATTTTATCTCTCAGCATTTCTCTCCTCATACTGACCTATGCCACCTCCCTCCACCTTTACTAAATCAAATTACTTTGCACACACTATAATTCACCTCATGTTAGTATCTCAAAGCAGCGATATTCACCCAAACCCTGGCCCTTCCCTCTCCCCCAGCATAAACCTTTCCCCCTCTAATTTCAGATATTTGAGTCTTTCATAACAACTTAAATTTTCACATCCATGAATGCCCTTGGTATATTTCCATTGTACTCTTTCCAGTTTACTCATGCTTGTTTTCTTACAGGGTTTCCGTATTGTTATCCCATACTCAAGTTTGGGTCTAACGTAACTAACAAACAATGACTTCGTTATTTTTGATTTCCTACACTTCATAAATCTTTTTATACAACCTATAGTTCTATAACTATCATTAACCAATTTGTTGATATGATTAGAAAAATTCATAGCTGAATCTACCCATATACCCAGTCCTTAAATGAATCTACAGTTTCAATCACTGTGAGCTATATTAAACATTCACCTTTTACTTTATGTCTCCCAAATCTCATAAACTTATTTTTTGATGAATTTATCAGCATATTATTCTCCTGTGCCCAAATGGTCAATTTAGTCAAGTTATTTTGCAGACATGCCTTATCTGTAACACATGTAATCAGTTTAGCCACTTTCATGTCGTCTGCATATAGACTGTATAACACCTCAAATGAAAAACTTAGGTCTGAACGATACAATCTAAACAAGTAAAGGCCTAGGACAGAGCCCTGTGGGACACCCTAACTGTAACCAAGGAATTCACCTGTCTAGCTGCTGTATGATACTTGCCATGTCCTATTTGTAAGCCATGCAGTTATCCATCGTATCAACTGTACATGTTTTATGAATGACCCTGTCAAATTCTGAAGTTAAATCTATATAAATTACATCACAGCACAATTTTTCAATTCATATCTGCTATTATATTGTTATAGAACATCATGTTACAGATGGTAACAGATCTGTTTTCAACATATGCATGCTGATATATGGGGTCAAGTCCCAACAGTACATCAATACCTAGTTCTACTAATTTGTTGATTAGTGTCTTGTGTATGACCCTGTCAAATGTTGAAGTTAAATCTGTATAAATTACATCACAGCACAATTTTTCATTCATAGCTGTTATTATATTGTTATAGAACATCTTGTTACAGGTGTTAATAAATCTGTTTTCAACATATGCATGCTGCTATATGGTTTCAAGTCCCAACCTGTCCGGTTCTGACAATAACTTAGCCAATATTACAATATACATTCCCCCAGGCCAAAATGTATCCAAGGAAACCATCATTCTAGGAGATGCTAACATCAACTGGCAAAACCTAACCTCAGACTCCCCTGCTAATTGTATTAACCTGTACAAGTTTAGCCAACTGGTCACATGCCCCACACGAATATTAAACAATCAACCAGAATCCACCCTCGATTGGATACTAGTTTCAGGTATACAAAAATGTTCCAGCACTGGTACCCTCTCTAACATTCTCAGTGACCATCTACCTGCCCTTATGCATAAAACCCATACTCAATTGCCAAAATCCCACTCATACAGAGCATCCAGGAAACTAATTTTAACCAAACAACCTTCAGCAATACTCTAAATGCTCATAACTGGATCAATCCCATTAAAATCCCTACTATTAGAAGAAGCAGTGCGCTATTTTAATAAGATCTTCCTTAATACCTAAATACTTTAGCTCCACTCTGATACAAAAGAACAAAACTCACTCATGCTCCCTAGCTTACTAAACCAACTAACCAAATGCTCCAAGCAAGAGACCAAACCTAGAAAGAATGGCGTTGAAACAAAACTCAAGCAAATGAAATTAATTTCAAACAAATTCGTAACAAAGCAAAAAAAAATAGTAAAAAATGATAAAACAATACTACTTCTCACAACAAATATCTAGTTCAAGCAATAATCAAAAATAATTCTGGAAATCAGTCTCTTCGCTCCTTAATCTCTCACTCCTTAAGATCCAGCAACAAAAATCACTTGCAGATCACTAAAGCCAATAACTCTGCTAGTGAAGCACTATTCTCTTGCACCATAGCCAAATTATGGAACTCCCTCCCACCCACAATTACCTCCATACCATCATGCACCCACTTCAAAGCTTTACTAAAAGCACACCTAAAAACATGCTGGCTATGCCCATGCAACTCCCACTCTAATATCACCCACCCCATCCAACCACTACCTTTCTTTCACCTCCAATAACTACCTTGATTATAGCAAGCTCAGATGCTCATAAGCCTAGTACTTATTATACAGCAGGAACTTCTTATTGTAACATTTGTTAATGTCTGTTATGTACTTCACAGATAAAGATTCTAGTTGTCTACTGATGTACTATGTTCTTCATCTGTAAATATGTTGTGAGTAATTGCTATGTAAATTGTTAATCGCTATGTAATCCAATGTAACTACTGTCTGTTTATTTTAACTGTGGAGCTTTTCTCCCCGGGCCTCCACTGAAAATGGACCTACATCCAGTCGGACACTCCCGGTCAACAAATATAAATAAATAAATAAAATAAATAATTAATCCTGGGACAACACAAAACCCATCACCTTTTCCAGACAAAGACCCACAAGAAATAGCCCATATTTTCAGCTCCCACTTCATAGACAGCATCCTTGAACTTGTCAACGAACCCCCACCCAAAACCAATGAACCCCCCCGACAACAAAGATAACCACCTCAAACTCAACTCCTAAGGATTCCAACACATACCCCTCACTCCACAATGATACAAACAACAACCCAACAATTCCAACATTCTCCCTAAAACCCATGTCCATCTCTCTAGTAATCAAATTGCTAAATAAACTAAGACCTTACCCCTTATCTGCAGACAACCTCCCCTCTGAATATCTGAAACTTGGTGTCAAACAATAGCTTACCCTATCAGTATTCTAATTAATAGATCTAGCTTAGAGTCTGTAATCCCTCTAATTTGAAATAAAATCCATCATAACGCCATTGCACAAAGGGAGAAACATAAATGACTTAACTATTGACCCACTTACATTCTCTCTCTCTCCAGTATCTAAAATATTAGAAGTGTATACAAAGTCAGTTACTAAAACACCTCTGTGAAGATAACCTCCTTGCCCCTACCCACCATGGTTTGTGACCTGCACACAGTACTATAACAGCCCTACTGTTCTTTACTGATGCTGTAAACAAGGCTTTAGACACTGGTCTAGTAACATCAGTACTTTTACTAGACGTGTCCAAAGCATTCGACACAGTATCTCATACTAAACTAACTCGGCAACTTACAACTTTAGGATGCTCCCAACCTACCCTTACCTAGTTCTCTAACTACCTGAATAACAGACAACAATCAGTCAAATCGCAAAACAAACAATCTGGATACATAGTCAATAAAACAGGTGTCCCACAGGGGTCTATTCTGGGACCTTTGCTTTTCAATGTGTTCATAAATAATCTTCATTCTGTCTCTCTTCAAAGTTCACTCATCCAATATGCTGATGATTCTACTATCATATCCTCCTCCAATAACTTCTCACACCGCCAAAGAATAACACAAAAGGCCTTTACAACCATAGAAAGTTGGCTAAATGAAGCACTTCTACTAAATCCCAAAAAATCCAAACTATTGTTGTTTTCATCTAAACCACCTCCATATGACTTTAAGATTTACTCCCATAATAGGACCAAAAATGAAGTAGTGAAGTCAGAAAAATTACTAGGCATTACTATTGATGATAAACTATCCTTTGAACAACATATTCTAAGCACAATAAAAAAAAAAAAAACAAGCTTTAAGCTAGGCAAACTCTACAGACAGAAGCTATACATAGATAAACCCACAAAAATAAAACTGCCACATACCCTCCTACTCCCATTCCTCCTCTATGGTTCCCCCATTTTTACTAACCTGCATACATATCTAAGCAACAAACTACAATCTTGCTATTATAAAATAGCATAATTCGCCACTGGATTATCATACCAAACTCACCACTGTCAAGCTATTAAGGAACTAAAATGGCTTGAATACCCCACTTCCTTCATTACACCCAACTAATTCTAGCTCATAAACTAATATACAACCCAGATAATAGCCCTTCTCTCCATTCTATCCTACAATTCTACACCCCACCAGAAATCTTCAGTCCACTGACAAACAACTCCTAAATGTTTCTAAACCTAATAAAAGGGCTGGACAAAGCCTGTACTCACACTCCATATCTAAACTATGGAACATCCCATCACAGAATTGGATTCTTTAAAAAATTTTAAACTCACTTTAAAAAATCACTTCTTCAACAAACCAATCTGCCCCTGTACACAAAATCATAGACCACCTTAAACTATGTCTAACACATCAAAGTAGTATGACACCTATCAATTTCAAGAAAAATCTTTTCCTGTGTGTCTTATCTCATTTTATACTTTTTTGGCATTTTTTTTCTCGTAATCTCATTATTTGGCCAAAACTGACCATATATTAACATGCATCATAGGTTCACAGATAGGTACAAGGCTATTGGCCCTAGGGCCTATATAAGCCTAGCCAAAAAGGTACCTTGGCTTTCGCCACCCAAGAAAGTTATTTTCCTGTGCCCCTGTCGAGCAGAGCTACAGAAGTGATCCCCGGGGTGAATTTCCTATTTCCCATACAATCATCAAGATTTTTCTTGAAGACTGCTAATGAGGAGCTTTGTTTGATATAGATGTTTGTTCCAGAGTATGGGAAGTCTCTGGAACAGGAATCTATCCCTCCAGCATGTTCTGTTTATTGTGGCGACAAGGATTAGGTCCCTACAGCATGTAGCTCAGAGGGATTGGGATTTCTTTAAGTGGAGCATGTCCAACAGCTCTGGGTTTGACATAGCATTGTATGTTAGGCAGAGATCGCCTCTGAGTAGGCGATATGCGACGGAATAAAGCTGGAGTTTTTTGAGACAGTCTGCAGTAGAGGGGAACAATTACCTCTTTTTTCCTGGATGAGAAACCTTTTTTGATGAGGTGTGCCACATAGAAGGATTTCCTGACTACTGTGGAGATGTGATTATCAAAGGAGGGACTACTGTCCAACTGTGTCCCAAGGTCTCGTATCACACTTTTGGTGTTAAGTAGACTACCACCTATGTGGTAATTCATAAGTACAGAGTTTTTACTAAAAGGGATGACAGTGCACTTTTTGGCATTGAGCTTGAGGCCATGGCTTTGACACCAGTCATCTGTCTCACTGAGGCCCTTTTGTAGGATGTCCACATCGTTAGGAGTTTTGATTGTGGCTCCTAGCTTGCAGTCATCTGCGAACTTCATCAGCCAAAGACCTTCTGCGTTAGCCTGTACTTCAGAGAAGTAGATACCAAACAGGAGAGGACCCAAGACTGAACCCTGTGGTACTCCACTTGTCACTGGTCTGAAGTCGAATTTGGAGTCTGCAACTTTCACAGTGTGGGTTCTGTCAGTGAGCCAGTTGGCAACCCATCTTGTGACATAGGGATTTATACCTAGTTTAGGGAGTTTACTTATAATTCTAGAGTGGGGGATGGTGTCAAAAGCCTTAGCGAGATCTAGATAGGCTGTGTGAACCACCTTACCCTCATCTACGGCTTTGGTGACTGCCTCAAAGAAGTCTATCAGATTTAGGAGACATGATCTGCCTTTTACAAACACAAACTGGGTGGGGTCCAGAGTTTGGAGATTACCAATGTCTCTGTTTATAAGTTCCATGATGATACATTCCATGGCCTTGCAGACCAGGCTCGTCAAGCTAATGGGGCGGTAGTTCCCGGGGTCCATGGTGGATCCCCCTTTGTGGAGTGGGATAACTGTCACTGTGCACCATTCAGTGGACACAAAGCCTGAGGTGAGGCTATGATTGAACATGGTACTTAGGTGGGGTGCCAGTATTCATTCTGTAGTTCATGTAGAACGCAGCCTGGGATGTTGTCATGTCCCATGGATGCTGTGTCCTTGGCTTTGGAGAGTGTGTTTTTTACCTGTGCAGCCGAAATTACAGGAACTTTGCTTTCTTCTGGTATAGAGATGGGCCCTTTAGGGGGTGAGAGGGGGTAAAGTTAGCAATTAACCTATCTGCTAGGATGTTGGTAATATCGGTTGGTTCTGTATATTTAGTGCCATTGTGCTGTAACTCAGAGCAGATCCGAGTGTTGCCACTGAGATTCCTGGCATAGCTATAGAATGCTTTGTGGTTGTCTTTAGAAACAGTGATGATTTTGTTTTCGTAACTAGCTTTGGAGGATTTTATGAGAGATCTCAGCTTCTTACTGAAGCTGACGGGGGAGTTCCTCCAGTCATGGGATTTTACTCTTTTTTTGCAGCAGTTTCTTTCTTCTGTTGTAGAGTTTGCTTATGGCAGAGACCACCAGATTGGCTTCCTTTTTTAGGAGGATAGCATCTTGGTTCTGTTAGGGATAGCACGATCCATGCACTTGTGTAAGTGCTTATACAGTGCATTTGTGTGGGATTCAGCAGTCGTACCTCTACTGTCCATCTGCAAGGGTGTCGTGAAGTTTGCCACTTCTGTCTTAAGAAGCGTGAAGTTGGCTTTGGAGAATTTTTTTACAGTGGTTTCCCTAATAGGGGGTGGGGGTGGGGGTGGGATGTGGATGTCTACAGTGATTAGCTTGTGGTCGGATCTGACAACCGAAGAATCTGGTGTGGAACACCTGTCGCCCATGTTGATAATGACCAGGTCTAGGATATTGCTGCCTCTGGTAGGGGTGTGGATAAGTTGATCCAAGGCATTGGAATTTATGAATTCCAGAAAACGGTGAGCAAAATAGTTGGTACATGAGAAGTTTTCCCAGTTAATGGTGGGGTAGTTGAAATCACCCATTATTAGGGTGTTAGGTTGTACCCTAATGTTTTCCAGTGTATCAAGAAATGAGGAGTGGGAATCCTGGGGCATGGTGGGGGATCTTTAGCAAGCTACAATTTGGAATGCGGGCTTCCTCAGAGTTAGTTGCACTTGGAAATCTCAGATGCATTGTGCTGAGCAACTAGCCTGGAGGTGTGGATATCCTTAATGAATATGGACACGCCTCCACCTTTAGTGTTTCGGTCCAGGTTAGGTGGCCGAAAGGTGTGGTATGAATTATAGCCTGGTAATGCAGGGGTGCTCTCAGGAGCCTTGAACCAGGTCTCTGTCACTGCACAAATGTCAATGGTCTCCATTTTAAGGAGTACCTCAAGTGAGTGCATTTTGAGGTTTAGACTTCTAGCATTGAGTAGCACTACCCTCATATTTTGCTTGCTTGTACCTGTTACAAGCATCATTTTTTTTTATAAGAAAACATCTACTGTCTTTCTCCATATTTTGAGTGCTACTAAAAATAATCCATGCATACTTATAACACTAACTAGATTATAGTAGTAAAGGATCCACAGGAATCACCACACGAAATGAACTCAGTGCACGTAATATCTTCTTTATTGAAGTAAAAAACACTGGCTTCAGTGTTAGATGTTCCATTTGAAGCATGTAAAGAACTTGAGGCATTCATTTGATTTTCAACATTAGGTGTAATCTGTGTGCGTGCATTTACAGTCCTGGGCCATAGGAAGACCTGACCAAGAGCAAAGTCATTAGCATCCCTTACAAGTTTTTTGTGCTTTACTTGTTTCAGTCTTTCACTGAAAGAATGAACTTGATTCCATATATTATCTAACCTATTGGTGAAATACTCGGTATTAAATCTTTCTGAAATGACTTTATATTGTAAGTCTATCTTGTTCCTTAGGTCAACTTCAAGGGGTGCAAAGTATTCTAACAAAAGGTTAATACAGCTGAAGCCAAGTTGTATGTTGAGATCTTGCCATTTTCTCAACAAAGTGGGATGACTGTCCCCATACGAAGGCATACAAAAAATACACATGCCTCTAGGCACTATTTTAAAATGTATACATGCCTCTAAATGCAGTCTTTGCCATGCATATCTTTGTAGCTGATATAAATCATCCTGGAACAATTTACAAAGTCTATTAAACTCAATAACACTCTCACCATTAGGAGTCGGTGGTGAAACAGATGCTTGATTTGTCAGCTCCAGAGTCAATAAAGGATTCTCTGTACAATGCTTGAGGGAGTCCCAAGCCGATAAAAAAGTTGTCCTCGTCTCTGGGTGAAAATCCAGCTCAATGTCAGTCTGCTCCATGTGTCAAACCTGCAGGCAGCAAAACAGCAGATAAAAAACCAAAGAACTGTTGCAGGAAAGCAAAGATTCCTCGTGAAAAAACGTGGAGAAAATAGTAGTAAAGGATCCACAGGAATCACCACACAAAATGAACTCAGTGCACGTAATATCTTCTTTATTGAAGTAAAAAACACTGGCTTCAGTGTTAGATGTTCCATTTGAAGCATGTAAAGAACTTGAGGCATTCATTTGATTTTCAACATTAGGTGTAATCTGTGTGCGTGCATTTACAGTCCTGGGCCATAGGAAGACCTGACCAAGAGCAAAGTCATTAGCATCCCTTACAAGTTTTTTGTGCTTTACTTGTTTCAGTCTTTCACTGAAAGAATGAACTTGATTCCATATATTATCTAACCTATTGGTGAAATACTCGGTCTCAGGAGCCTTGAACCAGGTCTCTGTCACTGCACAAATGTCAATGGTCTCCATTTTAAGGAGTACCTCAAGTGAGTGCATTTTGAGGTTTAGACTTCTAGCATTGAGTAGCACTACCCTCATATTTTGCTTGCTTGTACCTGTTACAAGCATCATTTTTTTTATAAGAAAACATCCACTGTCTTTCTCCATATTTTGAGTGCTACTAAAAATAATCCATGCATACTTATAACACTAACTAGATTATATAAACCTTTGTATTCTATGTTTCACTAATTTTTAGAAAATTGTATATGCTGTAGAACTGTATAAAACTTTACACTCTATGTATTTCTAATCTTTAGAAAATTGTGTAAAAAACTCTTGGTTATTTCTGTAAATATAATGTTGTTCTTCGGCTTTTCCCGGTTAGGGGTCGCCACAGTGGAACTCCAGTCCGCTAATAATTGGCAGTAGATTTTTTACGGTGCCAGCTCGACGCCCAACCTTCAACGAAGGCACGCCCATTCTATGTATTTCTTTCGAACGCCACTCGACCGCGGGGAGGACATGCAGACTCTACACAGAAGGCGCTCCGGCCGAGAATCGAATGGGAGAACCTCTTGCTGTGAGGCAACAACACTACCTCTGCACCAATGATCTTAAAATATTTCTTGTATTTGTAAATGGCGCCTTTCTCCCTGGGCCATAACTGAAAATGGGTTTTTGACCCAGTGGACTTTCTCGGTCAATAAATAAATAAATATTTTGAGATTTTTAAGTTTGGAAAAGCAGTATAAGAGACCATGGAATCACCTGAAAAGTTTTGTCAAAACTTTATTTTCCCCTTTCAGTTCTGAAGCATGGCTAGGCGCCCCCTGCGGTTATTAGCCTAGTAATTACCTAAGAACCTATACAATGTTTTTGGTCTTCATACTGGAGTTTTTTTTTAAACCCATTTGAAAACATTTGTATTATTTGAGACTACATGTGCTTTTTAACTTACTGCAACTGCTATCATATAAAAGCATTGAACAACAGTGTAATAATAAGCATTATTCCAAAAAGCCATTTTCATTTTCCTACCATTGTAAAGCATATTAGCAAAATAGTTATTTCCCAATCATTCCCTGTGTGAATATATTTGCTTATTTCTAAACCATTTGAGTCTTTTATATGGGAGTTATTTTTTTTTTTATAGTTCAGCAGCTGATCTGTCTTAAGATTGAAGTTAAACTGTACAAGACACAATTCATCATAATTCACTGATTCTGCCATGATGGAGGTTTTCTCTTTTCCCACTATATTAGCAACCTCTGAATTAGTTATTTTAGTTATGTGGGTAGATTGTGCACAGCCCTCTTCATCTTTAGGAGGTACAGAAGGGGGATGTCCCTCTCCATGTAAATCACTTTTTTCCCTTAAGCAACATCATTTTTCTAATTGATAAATGTAATGTCACCCATACTGTGTCGCTGTTAACTGCCTTTTGCTTCATTTGGAGCCCAAAATGCAATTGAAAATGGTCTGATGACCAGTCCACCTACCCACTTCACAAACAGTTAAAATTAAATACAAAAGTAGCATTCAATGACAATTTTGAATAAGTGATTTTTATGAAATATAACAACAGCCTTTCAAAAGTATTTCTCTGCCAAAAATAGAAAAGTCCCCAGGCTTGTTCTCATGGGAAAAGGTTTTATATGAAACATTTCGTGAAATTATTCAGTGTGATGCTGAAACTGCCAAACTTACCATTAAAAAAATTAATAACCATTGAACCAGTTAAAAACAGAAAGTGTTGGGGTCAAAGTTAAACTATCTTACTGCACAGCATCTTCAAGTTACAGAAGTAGTACTCAGTTTCTAAATACGTTGTTATTCACATCTTCAAACACAGGTCACCATTTTAGTCAGATCCAATGTGATGTCACTTATAACTGCCGTGGTGGACAACAGGAGTTTTTAGTAGTGTTTACATTTCTGACTAATATCTTTTTTTTGTATTCCCTGAAGCATAACTTAATTCCTCTTATGCCAGAATAAATGATTCAGAGGTCAATGCTTAGGCTGATTATATCATAAGAAATGAAACACCTTTTTAAGTTAAAGAACATACTGTTCAATGCAATATGCATGTTTTTATTCATATAAACCTTTAATATATAATGCCAACAGGATTGCCAAGCTACTATTTATTAAAGCCAATATTTGCTTTATACATGCAAATCTCTGGATTTATTTTCTAACTCTTACTAATCTTGACCTCTATGCCTCTTAAATACGAGTTTCTCATTCTGAAAAAATATGCACACGATGGCACTAAACCATGACTGCGTTGAAGTATTTTGATGTGTGTTGCTCTGATGGCTAACGTTTTGTTCTGACACTCCCTGATTTAAGTGGTCTGCATTTTTTCTTATACAGAATCTACTGTAAGGGCACTTTGTTAGTAGTACTGTGAAGATGGTCCTTTGTCAAAAGTCTGCTGTCTACTGTCTATATCACAGCTGGTGTTAATGGCCTGTCTAACACAATCATTAGATTGGGACATCAATTTCTGCCCGCACTCTGAATGACAGCAGTCAAAAAGAAGCCTTGCTCAATTTCTTTCTTTCTGGCTGCCATTCTCTATTAAAAAATCACAACTTATGCATGCAAAACAGCACTGGGTACATTATTTGAGGATGTTTACACCCTCTCAAGTCATGCAGACATGAAAGAATTAAACAAAACTAGATTTTAACTGACCATTGGTTATTTGTGGTCCACATAATAAGTACTGTAGCTCTGTGGTGTTTTTTGGCAGAATATATCACCATTTGTAAAAATATGAGTTTTGGCAAAGAAACAGTGCTAATGTCAATAAGAAGAAATCTGGTAAGCTTACAATGGAGAATACCCAAGCTTTTCTTCAAGAGTATAAGCTAGTCATTACAAACTGTAAGGACATGATCACATCACTCACTTGTGAGCATTCCTACTGTTTCCTGCTTACCAACACAACCTAACATGGCAGTCCTAAAACTGACAGTAAGGCAAGAAGCTATAGTTATATTGCATGAGGAGTTAAAAGAATCAGCTAATGCTCTAAAGTCTGCACTGGTGAGACAATAACATTTTTGAAAAAGGTGGATTAAGGAGACGACAATCATGGTAACAGAAATGGAAGTGTCTCCTGTAAATATGGATGATTGCAACAATGAAGCCAACACAAGGAGTTCTTGGCTTAAAGCTCTTTGCTTTCTAGTAAAATTAATGAGTAGAAGACAGAGTGAAACGCAATAATTTCTAGATACATGGCCGCCTTTAAAACCAACAAGTAGACGACTTAACTTATTTTCTTAAGACCTGGCTCCCTCACCATAATGCTGATCATTTAACACAGTAGTTTCTGACTGGAAAAGCACACTGGCAAGTAATTCTCAGCTCACCACTGATCGCATTTCAAGGTGGTGGATAATGAAAAGATCAAGAAGCTGACTTGGTCCTCCTATTTTGACTCAGACAACTTAGTTCACTTGTTGCCTAAAATATGTACCTGTTAGCTGTTAACTGAATTACTTAAAATAAACAAAATTAAGATAAACTACAGAATCCTATGAAGGGCTATGTCTGGGTGGAGTGTTGCCCATATGTTAACTGATATGAATGAGGTGATAGCAGTATATGCCAGCATGGCAAAAGATAAGAGACAGTCTATATAGATAGATATATAGATAGCTTTAAACTAGAAGACTCGAATTTTGGGTCTAAGTCGCTCATGGTTTTAAACGCAGATAGTAGCAAAAATTTATTATTATATTATTATTATATTTGTTACGATTATAGACTTTGGTATCTGATAATTTCAATGCCCCCTTTTTTATTGCTATTATTTGTACATGCAACAGGTTTCGTAGAGGTTCGGTTGAACTACTGTGTATAATAACCATTTGATGCCAATACCAGTCAGTTCTGTTTTATTTTCGATTTATGTACAGACTGTTTTTGCGTAGGTCAGCTATTTAATTTAACTGTTGCTCATAATGGTTATGGCTGACTGCCTTCCAGCCTTTTAATATGCACACCTGATTCCGTACTATTGCAGATTTTTAGCTCTGTTTTGATCAGGGCACCTATTTATTAATAATATGTGTATTCTTGCCATTTCTAACTTAAGTAATATTTACTTGTGATTTAAGTTACTTATTTAAGCCGATGTACTCTAGCAGGGGTATTATCAGTATTGTTCTAAAATCTGCAAGTTTTACCCTGCTTAGATGTTTACTATAGCGGTATTTACATTTTCTTCATGGTGTAGTGCAATATTAGAGCTTTAATAGTTAATCGATAAGCTCTCATTTAACTGATATATTGCTGCATTTGCATTTGTTAACTACATCATTTTTTAATTCTTTTTAATGACTGTTTACTTATGTGTATTTTTTATGTTTCATTCCTTAATTGGGAGTTATGCCTTTTTAAGGTTGTCATGGACTCTCTTTTTAATTTAGTAATGCACTTTAACCTGATAGGTTCATTTAATTGTATAGTATAAGAGATTTCTTTGTAATCTCGTGGTTGTCTGATGAAGGCGGGTTATTTGAACCTGCCGAAAGCGCTTACCATTATTTGGATTTTCTAACATTTTGTATTGAATTTGGAGTATTAAACCTATGTTTTCCAGCTCTCCTATCATGTGCAGTCCGTTTTTTTAGCAGTTTCCGTTTTTCGTTGTTTGGCACTTGGTTTGTTCCTTATGGCGGACGACACTGGAGAAGCTGGTTCACCTCCACTTTTTACACCACGAGATTTGGGTTATATCAACAACGATTCGCAACAAAACAACCTTACGCAACTTATCGAGGCATTGCTTCATAGAGTGGACACACTCACACAAAAGGTGGATGCCATTTCAAACTCGGCTGATCTGGCGGAGGTACGGCAAACTGATAATAATTCATCTGTTACTGATTTTAGCGGAGGAACCATTCCAAACGGACAGGGCTCACCTCGGATGTCTTTTCCCGAAGCAAGTGGCCATGCCGTGGCAACTGTGCGCACACAGCAGCTTCCTCTGCCTTCTACCAGTCAACCATCAAGGGATCCAGGGTCAACATCAGGACAAAACAGAAGGTATGAGACTGGCAATCACCAATCTGACGCTATACCTATTATAAACAATTTTTTAGACAACAACTGTTTTTTTACATCTAATAACAATATGGATGAAAATAATGAACTTGTTGCTGAGTCCCAGAATTTGGAAACTAAAATCGATCTCCTTGACATGAAACTATTTAAATGCAAGAAGCTCCAGCTGGAGACCTCATATCTGCAGGAATGTATTAAAAATAAAGTCATTCCCAAAGGCTTACGCCAATGGCGTTTTCCGGCCGGTTTAACTGAAGTTTCTCCTTTTTACCAAGAACTAATTGAGCTCTTCGACAGACAAGGGTTTGAGTTCTTACAAGCCCTTATTGCCTTTTATAATACTGACATTTGTAAATTAAAAACAGAACTTGAAGTATTGGAAATTGACATTAAATCACATAGTGAGTTTCTTAGATACAAACACGAATATTGTAGGATTTTTGTTAGTATCAATGCCACTATGGACAAGCTGATTTCTAACAAGAAAAAGAAATTAGCAAGGGACATCAAGGATTACGCAAACAAACGTGCTTATCCTAGATTAACACAGAGTCCAATGAATAATGCAGCTGGCAATATGGCAACTGAATTTCTTCCTGTTCAACCTCTCCAGACTAACACAGACAACATCAATAATACCAGTAGTAACAGTAGACCAGTTGTCAGAAGGAGTCCTAGACTTAATGCTAATAATAATACCAACATCAACCCCCCTGTGGTGGATGGGGAGCTGCCCTCTGTATCTAACGAACATCCTATTATCTATAACAATCATGATAATGAGGATTTTCAGATGGTGAACAATCACAGGGGCAACAATCGCCCTCGAGCTCAACCACAGTACAACTCGAGGAACAGGAGACGAGGTCGCAGGAGATGATTGACATAACTAACATTGGAGTACATCCGAAAGTTGATAAAAGCTCCAATGGTGACTTTACTGTGTATAATTACACTTCCTTGATCATTTCACAGGACATTATTGATTTTTTGGCTAAAGGCTTTTCCTTTGTGCCAGGGCGCACCATGGATATAGGCAGGCTAATCATTGATTTGAAGGTTTTTACACGTAAACTTAACCTAAATTGCTTAATGGGCAATGATTCATCAGCAATTAGTTTACTTAGAGTAGCTAGCTCTTATAACCCCCCTTTACATTCCACCTTGCAAACTTTTGAAAAAATGTGCGAGATGGACATGTGGGCTATTAAGAATCAAATTACTTATAGCCAACAGAAAAATTCCTCTAACATTGCTCCTTTTGAAAAAGATTTCATCCAGTTAATTAAGGATTGTCAAATTAGAGTCATGAAACCTGATAAAGGTGGGGGGCTAGCCTTCATGGATCATTACAAATACGTGGAGTACTTGTCTCAACATCTTGACTCGCCAGCCTATCAAATCTCATCTTTAAATGAGATAAATGGGGCTTACAGGAAAATTAATAATATGCTTAATGATTTGTTTTTGGAGGGTTACATTAACACAGACACCCTTAAATATTTGACCATGCCGGCCCCAAGAATTCCGGCATTCTTTGGAACAGCGAAATTACATAAAAGACTCATATCGCCCCCATTTAGACCCATCATAAATGGTAGAGGGTCTATCACCCAAGCATGTGCAAAATATGTCGACAGTATTTTTAAACCTTTGATTGACTCTGAATCTCATATTTGTAAAGATTCATGGTCTTTCCTCAAAAACATCAACATGCTCACATATAATGATTGCATGGTGTTTCTTACTGTCGACATCAAAGATTTATATACTGTTATTCCACAAGATATCGGCCTAGCCTGGGTGAGGGAGTTCATGTTGATAAAAAATGTTGAACATGACACCATGAACCTGATTGAGACCCTATTAGAAATAGTGTTATCTAACAATTTCTTCACGTTCGAAGGTATGTTTTATTTACAAACTTCGGGCGTTGCCATGGGTTCGCCTTGTGGTGGGTCGTTTGCAAATGCAGTACTTGCTTATTGGGAGTCTAGCTATTTATTTAAGGATGAGCTTTTTTCCAAATATGTCACCTGGTATACTCGTTACCAGGATGACATTTTTTGTATTTGGGAGGGTGAAAAAGAGTCGATTCCGACATTCATAGATAACATCTCAAAATCAACAGATTTTTTGGAATTTACATATAAAATAGATGATTCACAGATTAACTATCTAGACATACTTTTAATCAAGGACAAAGTCAACCAAAGGCTGAAAAGTAGAATATATAGGAAACCAACATACTCCAATGCATTTCTACACTTCTCCAGCAACCATCCCTATCACCAAAAGAAATCAGTCATCAAAGGGCAGTTGGTTAGAGCAGCCCGCATGGTCAGTGACCCAGTTGACTTCATTGCGGAATGCAATAGCCTTACTGACATGTTTATTGTAAGAGGTTATCCACGGCCCTTAGTCTCTAAAGTACTAACAGAGGTTACCAACAAACGAGAGTCAGGTCACTTCTTTCCTCTACTTTCGGGCCATACGAATAACAACTTGGAGCCTCTAAATGATTCTATATCATCTCAAACCTCTAACATACCTATTCTCAATAATGACATTAACAAGTTTAACATCAGTTTTTTACACACCTATTCCCTCGACTCCTTAAAAATTAAAGAAGTTATTAACAAAAAACATTAAGCAGGATAGGTCCCTTCGGAATCTTTTGGGTGATTACCCAAAAATTACATATAGGAGGGGGGAAAACATGAAAAGCATCTTTGAAAGAAAACCATTCCTTAAATGTAATAGACCCAATGGCATGTTCAGATGTGATGCATGCTCTCAATGTAAACATATTAGAGTAGCAAATGCATGCAATATCAATGGCAAGGAGTACAAGTGCACTGGACATTATAGTTGTGAGTCTAAGGCTGTCATATATGCTGCACTTTGTAACTTCTGTAATGCTTTCTACATCGGTAAAACCGAGAGAAAGCTAAAAAACAGAATTTACGAACATCAGTATGCAATCACGAAAGAAGACGTCAATAATGCCCTAGCCAGACATTGCATAGAGTTTACAGGCCATGCATTCCATTTTTTCGTATTACAACAGAGAGAGATGGATTTAAGGGGTGGACCATGGCAAATTCGTTTGGAAATTGACGAATTGCTATGGCAGATTAGGACTAGGGCTCATATATTTCCTGGTATTAACGAAGGATTATCTATTAAATGTGTTTTAAAATGGCTATCCTATAATAGGTAGACACCATGACCCATTTTTATACTTAAGCCATTAAGCCATTACTTGTTACAACACAGAATTGATTTAATTTGTTTAAGTCCTATCATGGTTTTACTATGTATGATTTCCTATATGTAACTGGGGTAAGTAGTTAGCCCTTGTAGTTTCTATGGACATATTACATATTATTAAAAACTTTTCATAATATAGATAGCTTTAAACTAGAAGACTCGAATTTTGGGTCTAAGTCGCTCATGGTTTTAAGCGCAGATAGTAGCAAAAATTTATTATTATATTATTATTATATTTGTTACGATTATAGACTTTGGTATCTGATAATTTCAATGCCCCCTTTTTTATTGCTATTATTTGTACATGCAACAGGTTTCGTAGAGGTTCGGTTGAACTACTGTGTATAATAACCATTTGATGCCAATACCAGTCAGTTCTGTTTTATTTTCGATTTATGTACAGACTGTTTTTGCGTAGGTCAGCTATTTAATTTAACTGTTGCTCATAATGGTTATGGCTGACTGCCTTCCAGCCTTTTAATACGCACACCTGATTCCGTACTATTGCAGATTTTTAGCTCTGTTTTGATCAGGGCACCTATTTATTAATAATATGTGTATTCTTGCCATTTCTAACTTAAGTAATAATTACTTGTAATTTAAGTTACTTATTTAAGCCGATGTACTCTAGCAGGGGTATTATCAGTATTGTTCTAAAATCTGCAAGTTTTACCCTGCTTAGATGTTTACTATAGCGGTATTTACATTTTCTTCATGGTGTAGTGCAATATTAGAGCTTTAATAGTTAATCGATAAGCTCTCATTTAACTGATATATTGCTGCATTTGCATTTGTTAACTACATCATTTTTTAATTCTTTTTAATGACTGTTTACTTATGTGTATTTTTTATGTTTCATTCCTTAATTGGGAGTTATGCCTTTTTAAGGTTGTCATGGACTCTCTTTTTAATTTAGTAATGCACTTTAACCTGATAGGTTCATTCTTTTTAATTGTATAGTATAAGAGATTTCTTTGTAATCTCGTGGTTGTCTGATGAAGGCGGGTTATTTGAACCTGCCGAAAGCGCTTACCATTATTTGGATTTTCTAACATTTTGTATTGAATTTGGAGTATTAAACCTGTGTTTTCCAGCTCTCCTATCGTGTGCAGTCCGTTTTTTTATAAGAGACAGTCTAACTTGACTCACTAAGGATGGCCTGCAGCTCTTGTTTCATCATTTCTACATACTAGCTAAAGCTCTTACTGTGTCCACTGGGCCTTTTTTTAGATACAGTCTGGTTAATTGGCACCCCAACATAGCAGATATCACTGTAGCCATTTCCCGCCCTGAAATGTACAATATCAAGATGGTTCTTCTCAGCTATAAAGCAAATTGTCTCACTGTACATAAACATTTGCAAAGTTATTCAGACTTGGTTTCAATGTAAAGATAGCACTCCCTCCATACTTGGTTTTCTGCCTAACATGCATTCAGGCCTGATGGAAACTGCAGTAGTGTTTCCAAATTTGTCAAGGACTGCATCACTAGTAGGCAGATTCCCAGACACCCACAAACTGAACTCACTCAAATTATAGACTGCTACAAGACACTCTCCCAACTCCCCCGATGATCATGTAAGCTCCTACTGTACTTGAGGAACTATGTATTGCCAAAAATGTGAAGACTTTTGTGAAGATATATGAAGGCTGCTAGCCCAGCTAGATAGAATTTGTAGATAATTCTATGTCATTGTAAATATCCATATAATCCACAGGCTTGTCCTCTTAAATGTAAGAAAACTGTGTTAAATGTTGAACCTCAAACGTGTAACCACAGTGCACTTTGCTGGAAGAAAGCTGATAAGTAAAGCATTGTATGACTGATCTCAAAGCTCGGAGACATAATGTCTGGACTGAGGAATTCCTTCTATTGTTTTGAGACCAGAGTTAATTGCTAGACTTTACATATATAATGTCTTTTATTGTTGTAGTTTTCTGGCCAGGTGCAAGATCAAAGAAATGCAAAAACTGTGAGTTTCTGTTAGCCTGGGAACCAGAGAATAATTATGTAATCTAAAATGAGTCAGCAGTGATGTATTATTTTTAAGACTTTCTCAGAGAGAGAGAGAGAGAGAGAGAGAGAGAATCAGAACATTTTGGATTTGTCTTCAGAACTGAGCACTCACCAGCACTTGCTTTGCTCTGTCTGTATGTAAGTAGGATCTTAAACTTCAGTGTTTCTCTTAGGAAATAGACAGAAAATACTAAGTTGAGACTAGCTGTTGTCTATATTTATGTTAGACTATTCTACAGTATTATTGTAAGCATTATCCTGTGATTTCTGAACTCTTGATTAGCACTGTGTTGAGTTAAGAAGATTTGTCTTGTGTTTTTATTTATTAATAAATATTTTTAAACCTTTCAACAGTGGGTGTTTTGTGTAGAGATAATTTAAGCTCTAGAGTATATTGCATGTATATAGTGATACTGTACAAAGCCACTCCAAATAAGCCTTGCTGTTTGTCACACTTACTAATTGGATAATAATATTGCACAGTAATAACTGGAACACTTTGGTAAGGGCCTTTTTTAGTAGTTGCTAAGAGTAGTTGGTGGCAGTAATTACTACCTTATTACCTGGCAAGAAGGGGTATAGCTGGAGAACCTGTGCCGGCCTTCTCCAGGAGTGTCTATGTGTTTGTATATAAACCAAATCTCAGTGTGTGTCAGCTACTTGGGGAGGGACGTGAAGCACTGGTTGGACAGAGAGGGCACTGGAGGTTTTGGCTTGACTACTCAGCTGAGATAGCTGTGCCAGTGGGGAGTCTTATTGAGAATCTGGAGAGAAAGGGAAAAACTATCTCCAGACTAACTGTGATCTCTATGTGCTCTTAAGGGAAATTGTACTTTACTGTGTTTGTATTTGTTATCCTTCCCAATATGGACACCCCTCACTGGTGTTAGTGGTGAGGATTGAGGCTCCTTGATTACTGGGCCAGTGCATGGGCATCACAACTTCAACTACCCATTAATAAACAGCAGCACCTATTCCTCCAAAGATGGGTCTGTCCAGAGATTCTTAGACTTAATAAATAAAAATTTCTTGGAAAGACAGTTAACAGACCAACTCAAGAGCATTATATTCTTGAACTAGTCCTAACTAACATAGCTACTGTGTGTACTATCCCTCTAGTTTCTCCATCCTTGCTTAAAGCATACCATAAATATGTAACCTTTTCTTTTAAAATCTCCAACACCCCTGCAGTTAATTATTCTGAATTCAGGGATTTCAAGTCAACAAACTTCCTTAAACTTTATGATGAGCTATCCAAATTCACTCATAATATCCCCAGACCCAGTACAGGCACAGTTGCTATTTATACCAAGAAGTTCTATTCCTACAAAGATAAGTGCTTGACCTGGCCATCCCTTGTACAGATAAATACAATGAGAAGTTTAGGAACAATTCAATATGGTAGACCACCAGTTTAAATAAACTCTACAACAAGAAAAAAATACCTTAAATCATACAACATATCTAAAATTCCCCACATTAAAGGTTGCATCAAAAATATGTCAGAAACTAAAAGCTACTATTGGGGCTAAGAAGAAAAATCATGACATTGCATTAGCTACTGAAGATAAAGATAATTAAAAGTCCTTTTTTACTTAAATCAGAAAACTAAGATATAACACCAGTAGTGTTTTGAGGTTATCTGGGGCAGCCATGGTGGTGCAGTGGTTAGCGTTGTTGCCTCACAGCAAGAGGTTCTCTGGTTCGATCCTCAGCTGGGGCCTTCTGTGCGGAGTCCGCATGTCCTCCCTGTGGTCATGTGGGCTTCCTCTGGGTGCTCCGGTTTCCTCTCACATCTCAAAGACATGCTGTAGGTGGATTGGACACTCTAAATTGGCCCTAGGTATGTGTGTGCCTTTCGTGGAAGGTTGGGTGCTGGGCTGGCAACTCGACACTATAAAACTCTACTGCCAATCATGAGCGTATAGATGATCCGCTGTGGCGACCCCTAACTGGGAAAAGCAGAAAGAAGAAGAAGTGTTTTGAGGTTATCCAAAATGGCATCACCAGCTGAGCCAGTACACACAGCAAATATACTAGCAGATAACTTTAGTGCAAACTTTACCCCAGAAACAACTATCTTAAGGCCATAAACTCCCAAAACCTTACATCTCCTACTATCTGAAAAGAACACATATCAAAGCTGCTCTCTCTAAAACCAATAACACCACTTGCATGGAGTCCAAGAATTTACCTCAATGTCTAATAAATAATGCCAACCATGCCCCTATACGGCCCCTTCTTAATTTGTTTAACATGAGCTTAGCTACAGGATTTGTATGAAGAGATAGCTAGCAAGTTAGGCTGGTGCCAGGCAAGCAAATACGGTAGATCCAAAATGAAAAAAAGCCAGCACCCAGGAGAATCTGAATATAATTATTTATTTGAACTAGACCGGTTTCAGCACAAGGCTTTCTTCAGTAGTACATAAAAAATGTAACTGAGTCAGAATCTTATATAGCTTCAACCAATAGGATTAATGACATCATTTCCTGTAGTTGAAAAAACAAAAAGAGTTATAAATAAACCATGAAAAATGTCCACATTAGAAATGAAATAATATTATTCATCTATTCAAAATGTCATGTTTATGCCTAAAATTATATAGCATAATAATGCAAATAAGAAGAGCATGATGATGGGGTTGCTAGAAAAGAAATGGTTAGTATAAGGTTGTTTGAATAAACAATTAGACCACGAGCATCAGCATAACTTAGCCATAATGCAAAAGAATAAAATAAAATCATATCATGATAATGTCACAAAAAATTTTTATGAAAGAATGACGAATGCTTGAAAATCATAATTTGTCATTCAATCCCGGGGAGAAAAGCCCCCCAAGTTTAATTATCCACCTCCTTTCTTTTTTATTAAGAATATCGTGCCACCCTACCTTGAAGGATCGATTGCCAGTAATACGATCGATGATGGTGAATGAAAATTTGGCAGTGGAATGTTTAATTGTATGTCTATATAGTGCATTGGTTATTCTCTGGTTCCTGATGTCCCCCAAATGTTCCGAAATTCTGATGCGAAACTGCCGGGATGTTTGGCCTATGTAGAAGGCCTGACATGTGCATGTAGCAAGGTAGATTATCCAGTCTGAACTGCAATTACCAAAGAATTCAATGTTGAATAGTTGTCCTGTGTTTTTACTGATGAAACTAGTGGTTTTAAAAATGTAGCTGCAAAAACTGCAGTGGCCACAGGGATAGATGCCTATTAATTTGTCCCCTGTGAGTGTCCTTTGCGTGAGATTGTCATCCTTTGGGCTTGTTCTTTTGTAATGAGAAAAAAGGGAACTAAGTGATTTACCCTTTCTATATGAAAAATAGCATCGTTCCCCTAAATAATCCTCCAAAAGGGGGTGCGAGTTGAGTATGCTCCAATGGTTGTTAATAATATTGATAAAATTCCTACTGTTCCGGCCATAGGTCGTGACAAATCTGCATAGGTTGGAGCCATTATCTCTTTGTCTTCTATTATATTGTAGAAGAGAATCTCTGGATTTTACATTGCTGGACTGAACAGCTGAATGGATAATCTGCGGTGAATAACCCCTGGACAAAAATCTGTCAGTTTGATGTTTGATAAGGTCATCCTGTGAAGAACATATTCTTTTGATCCTCAGAAACTGAGATTTTGGTATATTTTTGGTGATATGTTTGGGATGAAAGCTTTCCGCATGCAAAAGAGTATTGAATTGTGGGAATTTCCTGTGAACAGATGTTCTGAGTGTATTATCTGATTGCCTAGTAAGATGAACATCCAAGAAATGGATTTCATTCAGGTGATGTTCCTCAGTAAATTCAATACCCCAGATGTTCCCATTCAGATATTCCATAAATTCTTGGAGATATTCGTTACCTCCCTTCCAAACCAACCAACAGTCGTCCAGGTATCTTCTCCATATATCAATTTCTGGTAAATATATGTTGTGCATTGGATCATATATGATGTTTTCTTCTATATAGCCCATGAAGAGGTCTGCATAAATGGATGCAAAAGATGCACCCATAGTGCCTTGAAGTTGCAGGTAACAATCTTGTTGAAAATAAAACACATTTTTTGTCAGAATGTGTTCAGCCATACATATTAATAATGTATTCATTCCTGGCGGATACAAATTAGATTTGTTGAGCCAAAATTCCAATGCCATAAGACCTGCCCAGTGTGGAATGCTGGTATATAAAGATGTTACATCCAAGGTGCACATAAACCAATCCGGATCCAGTTGTGATTCCATTACTATCTGCAAGAATTCAGTGGTGTCCTGTATTCTGGCATGAATCTGTGATAATAATGGTTTCAATTTCTCAGTAAGAAAGGCAGATAAGGGTTCCGTAAGTGAGCCAATGCCAGAAACAATTGGTCTCCTGGGCGGTTGTTGGATAGATTTATGGATTTTTGGTAATAGATATAGGTATTGTTTTGCAGGATCTTTGACTGTCAGATGTGTTTTAGTTTTATCTGAAATTATTCCAGCCTCAACTGCTTGTTCCAAAAATTGATTGATTTCCATTTGAAAACCCGGTGTGGGATCGATATCCATCTTCATGTAATGATGATGGTTAGATAGTTGTCTGTAACCTTCACGCCGATAGTAATCATTGTCCATAACAACAACCGCACCCCCTTTGTCTGCAGGAATGATGACAATATCTGTGTTGTTTTTTAGTTGTGTAAGAACTAGTTGTTCCTTCTGCGAAAGATTGTGCCTCATAGTATCTATAGAACTGAAATGAAAGTGTATATCTTTGATGACTGCCTGCTGAAAAACAGCAACATGTTTGTCCATGGGAGGGGTGAATGATGTTTTATGAAATCTAAAACCAGATGATCTATGAGTATCATCAGTTTTGTCCTGTTGTTGGAAAAATATTTTGAGGTTAATCTTTCTACAGAACTCTAAAGTGTCAGATACCAAGGAGCTTTCATCAATAAAGAAACCAGGAATAAAACCAAGGCCTTTATTCAGTAAAGCATGTTGTTCATCAGATAAGACATGTTTTGAAATGTTTAAAACATTAGTGCATTGTTCATTTATTTCACTATTGACATGAAAAGTTCTTCTAAGCTTGTGACCCCTATGTTTCCTGCCTGCTCTATGTTTCTTGCCCCTAAAGGGATTTCAGTTGTTCTGCCCCTTTTGGCATTTGGAGAATCTCCAATGCTGGGTATGTCTGTGTCTGTAGTGGAGGATTCCTCACCAGATGTAATATAACCTGTTCCTGTCTTTTTCAAGATGGACCTAGGTCTTTTTTTACATACAAAAGAGACATTCTTAGTGCCCTGAGCAAACCTGACACCCTTCTGTGATTCAAATTGTCTGCCATTCTCATAATCTTCCTTATCTCGGGCAAATTTATGCAATTTCTTGCTTTTGAGGTTATTTTCTAAAGTAGATATTTCCTTGGATAATTTGCTCAAACAATCCCGGAAGTTTGTGTTATCCTCAAATTGTTTGAGATTATTACAAGTTTTTTCCACTTCCACGATGTTTGCTTGTACAGTTCTCTCATAAAATGATGATAATATATTAACCCTGGCCATAGCAGCTTCTTGTTGCGCTGTTTGCCATTCTTTGAGCAAAGCATCATCTGGTGTAGCAACCAATGGTTGGATTTTACATCTCAATCCTCTAGGGGATATGTTTTGCACTTGATATGCTTTGAACAATTTGTGATGCCAAATGTTTGTTCTCAATATTTTAATTTGTTTGCCAAGCTTGTAGAAAGAATTTTCGCAACCGTCAACTGGATCTATTCTTTCCAAATTGTGAATGTCACTTGAATCAGTGCCAATACCAAAGATTTTTAAATCATCCTTATCGGAGCATAAACCAGATAATAATTTTTGGAGATCCATGACAATAAGTTGCTGGAACTAGGAGAAGATGAAATCCAAACTGAGAGAAAGACTGGACTGTAAGAGCAAATTAGGAAAGGAAGTAATCTCAAAAAATAGTAAATCTGAATCACAGAAGAGTACAGGTTTGGGCAATCCTGATGAAAGGAATATATAGAAAGCTATGTAAGACCAGGTTCATGTGACTCAATGTGTAATTGAAAATATATCAGGTTATATAAAAAAACAAAGGCAACCCAAAATGTGGTTTATCTGTCCTGACTGTATCAAAAAATATATTGGAGATGAAAAAAATCAGTGGTAATCATACAGTATCACAAAATATTAATGTCTGTAAGGTCAACCACTAGTGTGGAACAACAAAAATGACCCAGTCAGTTATAAGACACAGCCTAAACAAATGGCATAACAAAGTAACACAGTTTTCACCTTGACATATACAAAAATATTAATAGCAGGGAAGATCACATGAAATTCTCTAGCTAAAATATTTGAACAAGGAATAATACAATAGAATAAGATGTTCAGTATCAAGTATATAGCAATACTCACCCTTAATGTCATTCAACCATGAAAAAAGTGAGTTTAAAGACCTCAAAAGTGTGTATAATATATATAAGAAAAAGGGACAATCTGAAAATATCAGTAGTCACCATACAATGTCACCATGTGTAAGGAACAATGAGGTCAACCACTGGTAATATATAAAAATATTCAACCAAACTGTTGTATGACAAAGCTAATAAACATGTACCTCATAAAATTATGAGAGATATACAAAATTGTTAATAAAATAGTATACTGGGAATATCATCCCAGATTATTGAATCAACAGTTGTATAGACACTTGTATCAAAGTAATATACTAATAAAGATATGTAGCCATATCCAATCTTGTTTATCGAAATGAGAATAGGCCAGTTTGTTGTATAACAGGGCTAATGTATAAGTGCCTAATGAGGTTGTAGGAAGCAATGTCCAACCCTCTGTGTTATACAGCAATGGAAAAATTCTTCAAGGATAAAAATGGTGTACTAAATGCCTTGTAACTATACCCAGATATGTCATAATTAGTTTATAGAGTCATGTTCAAACATCTCATGTTAATTCCTATAAAGTTGTTATTGGTAACAAAATAAAGTTCAAATGAGCTATTAGAATATATACACACGAGCAAAATAACCAAGAAGTTCAATCAGTATAATATTATGGTAAACTGAATTGTTAGACAAATGGAGCCACAATCCTAAATGTTGGAATGATCAAAAAATTACTTGAAATATTGGATTAGCATAAATGTGATGACTCACTTGCTGATATCTAATGTTCAAATATGTCAAGCACCAAGGTGATCCAACAATATGTTAACTCAAAAGAATCATAGTATATAAATAATATGAATTGTCTCAAAAAGACAAAGATTAATATAGAGAATATAAATGATCCTGATAACTAGCCCAAATGTTGTATATTCAATGATACTGTGCATATATCAAATATACAAAAAATCCAGAGTTTCAAAAATAGTAATGAAGAGCCCAAAACACAAGATACTATAATGTCCACCATCTGTGTTACAGAATGTTTGAATCCACAAAAATGTTATTACAAATGTTCATAAACCTGGCGCCAACACAGTGTTTGGATAGATTGGAATAAAACCAGTTCAATGGATTTCTAGTAAACACGCTCCTAATTTGGCCATCAATCGTATTTCCCCAGCGATACCATCCACCTTGACCAGAAAAAAAGTTAAAAGGATCTTGACAAGACAAGCATATATTGAACCAAAAAAATGGTTAGAATGCTATTTCATGCACCCTCCATAACACGCGTTCTGTATAACACTGATGAGCACACTTGTGATATAGTCCTTCTTTTTTATCTTTGCAAAAAGGTACGTCTAGAGAAAAAAGTGTCACAGTATCTGTGGTTTATTATAGCCTTCCCTGATAGGATATTTCCAAATATGTAGTATAAGGTTCTTGTCGATCCTCAGCTGGGGCCTTCTGTGTGGAGTCTGCATGTCCTCCCTGTGGTCATGTGGGTTTCCTCTGGGTGCTCCGGTTTCCTCTCACATCTCAAGGACATGCTGTAGGTGGATTGGACACTCTAAATTGGCCCTAGGTATGTGTGTGCCTTTCGTGGAAGGTTGGGTGCTGGGCTGGCAACTCGACACTATAAAACTCTACTGCCAATCATGAGCGTATAGATGATCCGCTGTGGCGACCCCTAACTGGGAAAAGCAGAAAGAAGAAGAAGTGTTTTGAGGTTATCCAAAATGGCATCACCAGCTGAGCCAGTACACACAGCAAATATACTAGCAGATAACTTTAGTGCAAACATTACCCCAGAAACAACTATCTTAAGGCCATAAACTCCCAAAACCTTACATCTCCTACTATCTGAAAAGAACACATATCAAAGCTGCTCTCTCTAAAACCAATAACACCACTTGCATGGAGTCCAAGAATTTACCTCAATGTCTAATAAATAATGCCAACCATGCCCCTATACGGCCCCTTCTTAATTTGTTTAACATGAGCTTAGCTACAGGATTTGTCCCTGAAGTATGGTAAACTACAACAGCAATACCCCTACACAAGGGTAGCTTACGCTGACCAAGGAAACTACAGAACCATTAGCCTGACCAGTCTGATGCACAAAGCCATGGAAGACATCATATCTAACCTCATACACTATGACCACACATCAGTTTCGCTTTGTAAAAGGAAGATCTTGCTTACTCAGTTGACTTAATGTCTTCAAGAAGGTTCACTCAGTTTATTTGGATTTACCATAGGATTTGACAGTATACACCATGCTGGCATCATAAACAAATAGAGTGTCTTAAACATAGATTGATATGCAATGAGGTGGAAAGCCATCTGGCTGAAAGAGAGAACCACACAGTTAAGGTGGCAGGCACCTCATTAGAAAGTATGAAGGTAACAAATGGTCCTATCCAGGGATCAATACTCATCTCTGCTTTTTGACACCAACATCTCCAATCTCTAGACCAGTATTCAAGACCTTTTGCTAACTATGTTTGCAGATGACTGCAAACTTGGTGATATTGTTGTATCTCCCTCTGATACCCATTCATTACAGCAGGAATGGATCATCATGAACAAGTGATATATGGAAAAATGGCTAAAATTAAATGTGAAAAAACATAGTACTGCCACATTTGGCAAACAACTCTCTCTCCCACAATGTACAGTATAGGCATTACCCCACTGTAAAAGGATAATGTCACCAAAGATCTTGGAACCTGAGTTGATAACTCCCTCTTCTTTCACCAGCATAGAGCAACAGTAGTCAGAAACCCTTATTTAGCACAACTAATATTTAAAGGCATATCATTCAGGTCAAAAGAAATTATTATCCTTCAGTATGCAGCTTTAATTAGACCAATTATTGATTACAAAACCTCCTCTGAGATGTACCTTTCTAGACATATTAAGTAAATGGAAAGACCTCAGAGGTTCCTAACCATGAAGATTGTTGGCCTGAGGTCCCTGCACAACAAGGAATGGCTTGAAACACTATCCCTTTACATGTTTTCCAATAATATCTTGCATGGTGATTTATATTTTGCATTCTGTCTCATTAGGGATTACTTCTTCTTTAATATCCTATATCTTCATAAGTCAAATAGCACCAATAACACCAGAACAAGAGACTTAAATCTCCACCAGCACATAAATAAAAAATGCTGGAGAGAGAATTTTTTTAACCATTGCCTACTCCATCTCTGAAACAAATTTAATCTGCAAATCAAATAAAGTTACACTCTAGCATCCTTCAAATTAAACCTATATGACTGGATGGTTACCCATACATTTACTCCAGGACTGACTTGCTTTGCCTTTCTTGATAAGAGGAGTACAGCATGAAGCTGGGTACTGACAAGGTATAAATGGTCTTGTGATGCAACTGCTTTGCATTTTCTATGATCTTATGATAAAAAATACAGTTAATCTCATTTTTAGAGATGAACAAATTATCACTGCTCCAAAACTCCCTTTCTCAATGTAGAGTGCTACTTCCCTTTTCAGAAAAATAACGTCTTAAAGAGTTTAAAGTACTGAGTGCCTATACCTAGTGAGCTGCCTAGGAAGCTGCATAAATTATTAGTTAAAACTCTAATGACTTACTGCATGAGATTTGCAATTCTAATTATCGGGGAAAAGAGCAGGCTTTTCTACCTTCTTGGAAGCACATGGCAATAACTATGGCAATGAAACTAGACAAAGATTCTCACAAGTATAATAACTATATTCTCATATCAGTCTTAAATTGAGACTGTAAGCTCTGTTTGCACATGTAGTCCATAAGGCATACACCTATTGATTTATTTTCTTGAGGATTCAGATCAGACAGTATCTATTAAAGCCTATCAAGGCAAGGGTGAGTTTTATTTATTTACCCATTTTTGTTTACTGGGGCACAACAGTGATAAAGATCAACCAATTGCAAGCTCAGCCTAAGTTGCAAACAACAAAGAACAAAAATACTGTGCAATACAGTTAAAAGAAACATAAAGCCAAATATATGTGCAATCAATACGAGTACCATACAATTAGAGAGACACATAAACACAAAAACTCGTTCAAGTCATTTATATGTATACAGTATCTGAACAATGATGTTTACCCTAATGCCGTGAGACTATATACACATTTACATTTGAGACAATCGCAGAAAATAGAGAAGAGTCAAGAAAGCACTGAAGTTGATAAACAGGGGTTCTGCCTGGAGAAAGAGAGAACTGGGCTCATGTAAGGTAGTTTGATATGTCCTGTGTTTTGGCATGTGCATTAATTTTGTATTTGTAGAAACTGTTGGTGATGGACAGGTTGACAGACGAGATCAGACAGGAGTCCCCATGGACTATAATGTTTACAGATGATATTGTGATCTGTAGTGAGAGTAGGAAACAGGTGGAGGAGACCCTGGAGAGATGGAGATATGCTCTAGAGAGAAGAGGAATGAAGGTCAGCAGGACTAAAACAGAATATATGTGTGTGAATGAGAGGGAGGATAGAGGAATGGTGAGGATGCAAGGAGTAGAGGTGGCGAAGGTGGATGAGTTTAAATACTTGGGGTGAATAGTTCAGAGGAACGGTGAGTGTGGAAGAGAGGTGAAGAAGACAGTACAGGCAGGATAGAGTGGGTGGAGAAGAGTGTTAGGAGTGATTTGTGACAGACGAGTACCCGTAAAAGTGAAAGGGAAGGTCTAACAAGAGGGTAGTGAGACCAGCTATGTTATATGGGTTGGAGACAGTGGCATTGACAAAAAGGCAGGAGTTTGAGCTGGATGTGGCAGAGTTAAAGATGTTAAGATTTGCACTGGGTGTGATGAGGTTGGACAGGGTTAGGAATAAGTATATTAGAGGGTCAGCCCAGGTTGGAAGGTTTGGAGACAAAGCCAGAGAGGCAAGATTACATTGATTTGGACATGTGCTGAGGAGGGATGCTGAGTATATTGGGAAAAAGATGCTAAGGATGAAGCTACCAGGTAACAAGAAAAGAGGAAGGCCTAAGATAAGGTTTATGGATGTGGTAAGAGAGGACATGCAGGTGGTTGGTGTGACAGAGCAAGATGCAGAGGACAGGAAGAAATGGAAACAGGTGATCCGCTGTGGCAACCCCTAATGGGAACAGCCGAAAGAAGATGATGAGAAACTGTTTGCGTTGTGGTCAGAATTCTGGGTAGCAGGACATTTCTGTGAGATATGGTGGAGAAACTGCCACAGTTTGGGAGCAAACACAGAGTAGCTGTGGTCAAATATGTGCAGTTTGGATGTGGTGGGCCTGAGTGTTGGACCTAATCTGTACTGATTGTTCACGAGATCATAGGTTTAAACGGAGATGATGGGGTGTATTGGTAAAGATATCTAAATAACAAGGAGCCCATCAAAATGTTTGCCCTGACTTTAATGGGTAGCCATCTGGCTCTTGATGGAGTGATGCAGTGATGTTCATGTCATGAGGATTTGGTAATGAAGTGACATAACATAGCTTGTTGAGCTATTGTGTTTTTAACGGAGATATTTGAAAATAATGGTAAGCTATATTGTATTTGAGTTGTGTTGCAGAATGTTTTTCCCAGTGACTGCCTGGGATGGTAGACAAAGAAATGGAGAGTTTATGCTTCCAGAAGAGGAGGTAGTTAACTTTTGATCTGACATTTTCACTGTGTCCTTGAAAGTTAAGTGACTGATCATGCCCAATGCCTAGATATCTAAATGTTTAGGTGGATTCTATCTAATTGTTGAATTAATCTGCAATTCATGTGGAAGAGCCTTTCCTTACTTGTTCCAAATAGCATATTTCTTTTTTTTTTGGGGGGGGGGGGGTTGAGAATTATTTTTGTTGTGATAAGCCAGTTGTTTAGTTGTAGAAGGCCTGTCTGTAGTTGGTTTTGGATGTCTTACTGGACAGGGTTATATTTATAAATGACCATGTCATCTGCATTTAATTCAAGTATGCTGAATGTTAATTTATTTATGAAAATTAATAATAGCACGTGAACAAGTATGGATCCCCATACAATTCTTTAATGAAGACAGACAGTTTGAGACAAGTTTGTGCTGAGTTTTATTCAAAAGGATGTGTTAGTGAGGTTGTGCTTGAACCATTAGGTAGCTTATGGGATGGTCATTGCATAAGGTGTGTTATTAGAATGGAGTGATTACCCATATCAAAGGCTGTGTTAAAGCAATGCAAACTGTTCCACATAGGTTGTCTCTATCCATGCTAGTTAGTAGAAATGTAGCTGTTCCCTTTTCTGGCATTCCTCAATGTTAGGTTGAGGAGAAAAACAAACAAAAAAAGTCCATTCTCCAATTTTGCACTCCTCACTTAAGCAGCACCATGTCCTAATGTCCTTACATTCTATATGAGGGAAAAAAAGTCTGTTCTCAAATTCTGGTGATCCTTGCTTCTGTCATAAAGAGGAGCACCAGGTCTTGATGCCTTCACACTCTACACAAGAACAAACAAAAAAAACATAAGGCTGTTCTCCAATCTGACACTCCTTCCTTTCTATGATTCCTTCACCTTGTACTGCCCATCCTATCTTTTACATAAAGTCTAAAAAAATAAAAAAAATTGGATCTTGCTTATCATTCCCTTTAAAGCCTTGTGCCCAGCTGTCCCCCTTTGCTCCACCCCAGCTACGCCTCCGCTGTTCATTAGTTAGTGTATATAATGCAGTCATGGTACTCCTCCCTGATGAAAATCCATGTTGCATTTTAGGAGTTATGTTGTAAACTGGCCAAAGATTATCTTTTCCAGGATTTTGCCTAATGTGGGCAGATTTGGCTGGTACAGAATGGTTTAGTTTCTACAGAGACTAAAGTGACCAGGATGGATTTCCAGACTGAAGGCATGGTGTTGGTTGTGAGACAATAGTTATATATGTGAACTAGTGGAGTAGGCAAGTATTCTCTGCATTGGTATAGAAACTGTGGGCACAGATTGTCAGAGCAAGTAGCTGTCAAGAGGGATTTTTTCCAGTAAGGGTATGATTTGTTTAGCAGTAATTCTGCTGAAATAAAATGGTGGTAGGAGTTCTGGAAGCTAGAGTCAAATTGGAGGTTACTGAGGTGGTGGTTTCGAGGGTAGGTAGATTTGAGAACTCTGAGAATGTCAGAAGGTGAAAGGAAGTTGGGCTGACACATTCTGCAGCTTTGAGTAGAGTGCTCTATGGCACAGAGGTGAGACAGGAGTCTAGACAAACTGTCAGGCAATTTTGGCCTGTGATCAGCTTGTGGGTGGGTGTTTGAGGTTTAGTTTGTGAATGTGGAATGTGATAGGACATTGTTCACTGAAGGAAGGGGGCAATGATAGTTATTGAAGAGAAGCTATCAGGGTGAAATATGAGATACTAGACAAACTTTCAGGCAATTTTGGCCTGTGATCAGCTTGTGGGTGGGTGTTTGAGGTTTAGTTTTTGAATGTGGAAAATGATAGGACAGTGTTCACTGAAGGTAGGGGGCAATGGTAGTTATTGAAGAGAAGCTATCAGGGTGAAATATGAGATTCTAGACAAATTTCCAGGCAATTTTGGCCTGTGAGCAGCTTGGGGTGGGTGTTTGAGGTTTAGTTTTTGAATGTGGAAAATGATAGGACAGTGTTCACTGAAGGTAGGGGGCAATGGTAGTTATTGAAGAGAAGCTATCAGGGTGAAATATGAGATTCTAGACAAACTTTCAGGCAATTTTGGCCTGTAATCAGCTTGGGGCTGGGTGTTTGATGTTGAGGTTTTGAATGTGGAAAGTGATAGGACTGTTCACTGAAGGTAGGGGGCAATGGTAGTTAATGAAGAGAAGTTATCAAGGTGAAATATAACTATCAGATACACAAGACAATAATTGTTAAGTTGATTGATCTTGTTGGCTCCTTTACAAGTTGAATTAGATTTTGTTGAGTCCTGAGCTGTTGGTCTGAAGCACTTTAAGTTAAAGTCACCAAAAATGATAATGTGCTTGCGCAGTGGGATTATAGCTTGAATGTTTATAATTAGTTTGGAATTTTCATAATGAGGAGAGTGGTGGAAGATATACTATAGGTGATGAAAGGATTGGTCATTTAGTTTGTATGATTATGGTTGTGTTGGCAGTGTTGTGTGGATGCACTGTATCTCTATCTTGTCTTGTACTTGGATGGTTCTTGAATATGTATTTGTAAAGAGGGAAAAAACAGTGTATGTGGTGGTAGTATTTTTCAACTAGGATTCTGTAATGGCAAATAAGTCAGGAGAGTGAGAAGCAAGGAAGGCATTAGTTGGGTCGAAGTTGTTTCTTATGCTGCTGGCACTGATGAGTGCATAGGAGAGATTATCATGTGTGCATGTAGGGGTATGGAAGTTTGGGGATGATTGCTGTGGATTGTGTTGGGCACAGAAAACATAGCTTTTGTAACTAAACAGAGGTTGAGCAATAAAGAGTGGGTTTTAGGAGAGTGTAAGATGTGAATATGGTTGAATGGTTGTATTTACCTTTTATTATTGTAGTGGTGGTGAAAGTGTTACTGTGGTTGTTTATTTAGTTGATAGCAATAACTTTTCATTGTGAATAATAGTTAATAACAATTTGTAAGCAGAAATAACTTACGAGTGTTTTAAGTGTCCTCTGTGATTTATGGATTTTATATAGTCTTTTAACAATGGAAGTCAATCAGTCTGATGGTTAACAGACTACTGCAAATGTTGGCAATGATGTCTGAATAGCAGCTACTCTCTCTTCTGCTATGGGAACTGATTTGGAAAGGGATTTGGATTTTCAAAAACTAATTTGGCATATTTATTTGCTGAGCTCTTCTATTAGCCTTCTCAAAATTAATTTATTAAGTGTACGAGGAAATTATATTCTTATTCCTCTTCCTTTGTCAAGCAACTGATAGTGGTACAAGCCTACCGACTTTCTGTTCTGGTGATGGAGGTCCAGGCAGTGGTCATGTTTACTCCTTAAATCTCTATGAGGACAATATACTTATTACCAAGATGGCACTTATGACATGACAGGGAAGAGCTACAGAAAGTTTCTATTCCTTTGCAAGGCTGTCAAGTCTGTGTGTGTCAGTTTGAGCAAGAGCAATGCATGAATCACTACCATTAACCTCCCTTGTACTCTCCATTAATTTATCACTGTGTTTATGGCCCCAAAAAGTGTTGGATAGATTGGATATTAAAACAAGAAGGATGCTCACCAAATGATTTATAAAAATCAGTGCATATCAAGATTACATATTCCCTGTTCTGAAGGAGGGATGGGCTTCCTTGAAATTGATTACATGTATAGATCTGCAATCATGGGACTCCACACATATCTATTGACCTCACAAGATCTAAATGTGATGAAAGTTTTGAAACATGAGGAGAATAAATCTAAGATGACATCTCTGCTTAATTTAGCAGAAGCATATCAACGTCAAGTAGGAATGGAAATCAAACCAGAAGTGGAAAAAAAAACAGGCAGCAACTGAATGTGCTAAAAAACAAAAGAAAGAATATAAGGTGAAGGACCAGATGAGAAGGCAAGAAATGTGGAAAAAACATAAATATAGTTGCAAGTATAGAAAACTTCTGGAAGAGCCTCATGTTGATCAAGAACAAAAGCAGGAATGGTTAAGGAGAGGTGAATTTACATCAAGACATGAAAGGGTAATATTGGCAGCCCAAGATAGTGGGCTATGTACACACGTTTACTAAGTCCATTGAAAATGTGGGAGAAACAGACATATGTAGGTTTTGTGAAACCGAATTGGAAACAGTCACACACCTTATTGCTGGTTGCAACACTCTAATGGCAGAGGAACTGTATACTGAAAGGCATAAAAATGTGGTGAGATTGTTACACTGGAGATTGTGCAAACATTATGCTATCGAAGAACACTGGAAACATCAGCCACAGAGAATCAAAGAAAATGATGAAGTTCACATCACATGGGATCACCCAATACCAACATTCCAAAAGATAGATGCTATAAACACAGATATAGTGGTCCAAGAAAAGAAGATAAAAGTAGCATTGATCATTGAAATCGCCACACATAGTGACTACAGTGTCTTGCGTACAGAGAGACAAAGTCATAAAATACCTCAATCTGCAGGCAGAAACAAGAGCCATGTGAAAGAAAGATACCCAGACAGTTCCAATAGTAGTAGGAGCAATTGGTCTTATAAAAAAGAATTTACAATCATATTTAGATATGTTACCAATTCATGTAACACCGTACGAATTGCAGGAGGAGTCATTACTGGGCACATTGTGGGTGCTGCAAAGAGCACGTTTGGCTAACATCAAAGAGTGAAACAATACTAATTTCATGAACTTTAATTGTACTTTGACTTAGGAATGGGGTCCATTCCCATCATGGTATTAAAACCCAAAAGATTTGAAGAAATTAAAAAAAAAAATAGAAGACATAGCAAATTTACTGGCTGAGAAATTCAGCTCCAACTTTATCCCTTTCTCCCCCCCAACCTTCCCTCAGGAAATACCATCAAATATAACTCCCCCTGCTATCACTAGGGAACAGGTCCTTAACACTCTTTCTAAGGCCAAGAACACTGGGCCCAGACAATATCCCAAGATGCCTTCTAAATAGCATGAAACATGCCTTATCAGGCTCTCTGGAATTGCTATTTAACTGTAGCCTCCAAACTGGTTCCATGCCTCATGAATGGAGAACAGCAACAATTGTCTCTATGCACAAAGATGGGCCATCTACAGACCCTGGAAACTACAGAACCATAAGTCTCACTAGTCTTATAAGCAAAACCATAGAAAGAATGACCATGGAATGATCAGTGATGACATAGGAAACCTCCAGACACTGGACCCAACCCAATTTGGTTTCATCAAGGGCAGGTCATGCCTACTCAACCAGGTGGACTTCTTTGAGGTCACCACCAAAGTAATGGATGCGGGGAAAACTGTTAACACTGCCTACCTTGACCTGGCCAAGACATCTGACACAATGCCCGACTTGGGCATTATTGACAAACTTAAGACAATAGGTACAAAATCTTATGTCAACCCATGGATAGCCATCTGGCTCAAAGACAGGATCTAGGAAGTTCACTGGGGAGTCCACCTCTACAAAGAGGCCAGTCACAAGTACAGTCCATCATGGATCAGTTCTGCAACTGCTCCTTTTGGCATTTACTTCTCTGAAGTCAAGGCCAATGTCAATGGCCTCTGACTGACTAAATTTGCAGATGATTGCAAATTAGGAGCTGTCATTGAATCGTCCACTGGCACAAATGTCAAACAGCACAAATGTTCTTCAGGAAGGGCTGACACACACAAACAACTGCTGTCAGACCTAAGGACTAAAACGAAATGACAAGAAATGCATAATAGCATCCTTCGGGAAGTCATCCACCCCTGGTAACTATCATATTGACAACACACCCATAAGACTTGACCCAGTAGTCAGGGACATGGGGATGGTAATCTAGCCTTTGTCCGTCACATGTCTACAGTACTGAAGAAATCATTCTATGTTGCGCAACTTATAAACAAAGTTATGGCATCTAGGTCCAAGGAAGTTATTGTTACACTGTATCTGGCATTCATCAGACCTATCATTGAGTACAATGCCCCCTTTAGTAGGTACCAAACCAGGCATATCCAACAACTGGAATGTCCGCAGAGGTTCTTCACTTAAAATAATACAGGGTGTAAGTAGCATGCCCTATTCAGACTACCTCAAGGCCCTATCCCTGTAGTCTCTCTCCTACAGGCTGTTGAGGGGAGATCTACGGCTGGCATACAAAGCATTGACCTCCTGCATATCTGCAAAACAAACAGCACCAGAATTACCCATTCTGAAGACTTAAATCTTGTCTGAGATATAAATAGGACCCGCTGGAGAGACAAGTATGTATCGCAGGGACTACCCCTTCTCTGGAACTGGTTCCATATCCTTGTTAAGCAGAGTTCATCCCTAATACAATTCAACTCTAACTTGGACAACTGGGTAGGGAACAGGAAATTCATCCCTGGTTTGGCACCTATGTCTCTAATAGATACAAGCAGCCTGTAACTGGTTCACCTCTCAGGCTTCTGTTTGTAAATGTTTCACCTCCCCAGCCCTTGCTTAAACTTAACAAGAGTACCAGAACTTGTCAAAGATTTGGGATGCATGGCTAGGTTTAAAAAGGTCCTGTGGTCATTAGCCTAGTAAACACCTATGAACGTAACAGAGCAAGACCACAATTAATGCATGAATACAAATGACACTAAAAGGTACTGACATTATATAAACACTATATAATGTGACAGAGCTCCCACAAAAAGTGACCCTTAGGATTAAAGTAACAAGCACCAGTATGCAACAAAGAATTCTAAATCAAGACATTAATTAAAATTGAACAGCAATCATAATGATATACATAATGTACAATGTAGCAGTGACACTATACATAAAGACATAAATAGGCACAAACTGTGCAGTTGGTAGATCCAGAAAAGGACAAGGGACATAGGGGGATTAAATCTTAAGTGAACTGCAGGAATTAGTTTATCAGTAGTCATTACAATACACAAATTGTAGTAAGTTACAAGCACAGAGGAAGGATTGCATCTGTTTAAGGGATGTGCTTTCAGGTATGAGTGAAATTTAGTGTACAAGGATAAGTGTTTCAGATGGGAGGTTGGTAAAGATTGCCAGAGTTGAGGTCCAAGAAGAGAAACACTGTGGCTGATGCTTTGTAGTTTGGTTCTAGAGGGGGGTGTAAAATTGGACCCAAGTGTCTTTGACTTTTACGGCTGTAAGATGATGTTTTATGGTAGGTTTTGTAGCTAGTGGAGAGAAAGTTTTTGAGTGTAACAGTTTAAATAATCCATACCCAAGTAACAGGGCAGACATTTGTTTAACAGATAAGCAACCGGCTTTGTTGATTATTATACATTGGCAGTCCTGCCTAAGAGACAGGATGATGAACCTAAGAAAAGTCCATATTCAAATGGGCTTAGCAGAATTTCTTACTCAATTACAGAGCTAGTAGAGAAGGAAAATAAGTGAGAGATTTTTTTTTTTCTAGCCAGAATAGTAGGTAGCTAGTTTTGATTCTGGTTCTGTCCGTGTGGAGCTGAAAGTTTACAGTGTGATCAAGACACCAAAGAATTTGAGTGAAGTGGGTGTTTCAATATGATCTTGTTAAGAACATGAATGTCAATGGAGGGCCTACTTTGGTAGACCAAATTACCCGAATTGCAGATTCCAGAGACGACAACACCAACATTTCAATAAACTGAACCTGAACATTATCGACTCTTTTTACGGGGAAAGGAGACACTTGGCCACCATGGGGAAATTTGTGCTTTTCCCCTACTGTAGTGTGATCCCAGAGGTGGGGTGTGGGGGGCTAGGTGCCCTACCTGGATGGGTTTGACATACTTCGGTATGTTATTTTGTTAAATGTTTACCAAGTGTCTTCTTTCCCTGTAAAAAACGTTGGTAATGTGGCGGTTCAATTTACTGTAGTTTCGGTGTTGTTGTCTTGGTAATCTGCAATTCAGGTAAGTGTAAATTCAGTCTACGAAGTAGATTCCCAATGGGATGAGGGCTTTAGAGAGATTTTCACAAGTTCCAAAAAGCATGACTTTAGTTTTGATGAGTTCAAAAGCAGTTCATTAATCCAGTTAATGAGTAAGAAAGAAAGTTTGTTTTAATTGGTTCTGCAAGGCAAAGTGAGAAAAGACTGAATATGAATACCACCATGTCATCAGCATATAGTAAGCATAGGAGGAGAGGCAAATCATTGGGTAGTTCATTGATGAAGACTGATATGAACAAGAGAGCAAGAATTATACCTTGAGGATCCCCTTTTAGATAGACACTATCCAATGGAATTCAATCTTAAGTTTAAACAATCTATTGGATTAGTAGTCATGGAACCACGTAGTGGTACTAAGGTATACATGTGATATAAATGAATTATTTATTAGGATGTAGTGTTTAACCAGATCAAATGTCCTAGTTAGAAAAATGCAAAGGGTACCATTGAGAATCTATTTAACATTTTCAAGCAAAATTTCATCAAACAAGATTCAGGCTACATACCAGCATACTTTTTTCCAGACCACTTAACTGGATACAAATACCTAATAACAGTATGTTTTATTAGACTGCAAAACTTAGTGAAGTGTTTCCTCGTCTCTTGGGTTTGGAGTTGGTTCCAGTTGTGCCAAGCGTCATCCATCAGTGACATAAGGGCTTTCAGATTTTTGGTTAGTCAGACTTTGTAGGATTTGAATGTATGTAGGAGTTCCAACAGGTTGTTGATTAAGCTTGGACTTGATAAAGGATACTGCATGGTGAATACACAAGCTCAAAGTATTGAGTGGTGAGAGTTTATGTTACTTATGTTAGATGAGGATTTGTACCTTAATGAAATTAGCTTTGAATGCCATTTCAGTGCAATGTTACATACAAAACAAATGGGACTGTGATCATTAAAGAATGGGGATGTATTGAGGTTGTGGAAATGTTTATTGGATTGTTGAAGATAAGTAGGTCTTGCAGGGAGTGATGATTTTATTTTAAATACAAGCACATGGGTTCCTGGATAATTAGTTGAATAGGATCAAGGTCAGAGAGGAATTCGGTGATGTCATCTGAACAGAACACAGAGGTTTATTTTACAGTCACACAGAATTATGGCATTTTTTGTAGTTGAATGCTGGCAAACGATTTTATGAATGACTAACTGAAACTTATGAGTGCAAGTGAAGTGGAGGTAACTAACTGCTAGTGCTATCAGTAGATGAAATTTTGGCAAGAAACCGGTTAGGGTCAGTGTCTGATGCTGCATCAGCACAGGAAATTACCTGTACATTCAAGTGAGATTTCTAGAGAAAGTACAGTTGTGTACACTGACCATAAATGTAGATGTTCAAGTGTATTCAATGTTGCAGTCATCACATTTGGGTTATCTGCCTGCAGGTAGCCCTCAGTCAGCCTGAATACCAGAGTCTTGGGATTTCTGCGTCGGATTGTGTCACTTCTTCCATGATGTCAGGTCGTCAGGGGTATAAAACATGCAGCCGACACCATTACATCAGTTTTTCTTGCCCCAGATGTCAGGAGCCCCCCAAAATAGGAAGCAATTACATGGTATGGAACATCCCCAGCAAAAAGCAAATACCAATGATATAAGATATGCCAAACAAAAAAGATAGGTAGAAGTAAAGAGAAGTCAGGGGGCTGGGGGGAGGGTAACCAGGGGGGAGGGTAACCAGGACTGCAACAGTGAATACACTCGAGCATCTACATTTATGGTAAGTGTACACAACTGTACTATGTTCTTCGTGTTTCACTGTTGCAGTCATCACATTTGGGTTGATTTCCAAAGCTGAGGGTGGGCGGAGGTAGTTAAGAAGCATTAGAGCTGGCAATCAGGCCCTGTAAAACGGCTGTGGCAAATCCAGCTGTGGATTTACAAAAGATAGGTAAGTGGTAATACTTGGTGAAAGTGTGTACAGAGCTCCAGGTTGCAGCTTCCAGGATATCCCTGGTAGGGTAGGGTAGGGACTCCCCTGAGAAATGCTGTATAGATTGATGTAGCCCTAGTGGAATGTGGTCAGATTTTCTGAAAGGCTTAGTCCTGTCCAGATAGAACCTAAGCTGCCTGTGCATATTCAGGGAGTGCAGGATCCTTTCCCCTTTATTCTGAGGATTAAGGAAAAAAGTTGGCGAATGAATGGATTGGTTTAAAGCCACACTAGATACCACCTTGGGCATAAATGATGGGTTAGTCTTGAGGGAAACCCTGTCAGCATGGAAGATAATGAAAGGTTCCACAGCCATAAGGGCCTGCAATTCAGACACTCTTCTTGCTGAAGTGATGGCTAGAAGTAAAGCTGTTTTCCAGGAGAGGAATTTTAACTCTGCTGAAGCAGCAGGTTCAAAAGGTGGAAGCATGAGTTTTTCCAATACAAAGTTAAGGTCCCAGGCTGGAGTGGGATCTCTCCTGGGGGGGGGTCTTAGATGTTTGGCTCCTCTCAGGAACTGTTTGATTAGAGGATGAGAGAAGAGGGATGTCTCAGTATTATAATGAGCTGAGATGGCAGAGGCATGAATCTTAATTGAAGAGAAGGATAGACCTTTGTGGAGCACTTCTGTAAAGTAATCTAGTATATGAGGTAAGCTGGGCACAGTTGTGTCCATTCCCTGAGACTGGCTCCAGGAACAGTATCTTTTCCACTTTTCCGAGGCAAAGTATCAGGGGTAAGGCTGGATTCCAAGAAGACATCATCTACAATTTCCAGAACAGGAGGGATAGCTAGAGGCCTGTGCTGAGGCAAGTTTAAAAATTTCCTGAGTCTCTTTTTGGACTGAGAGCAGTCCTGGCTCTCCCAGCAGAAATGCACTCTAAGGGTATGCTGGGTTTCTCCAAAATAAATATCTTCTGGTGGGGAAGCAGAGGGAATGGAATCATCTGCATCAGAATCCTCATAGGTAGATAAGGGTATGTCCTGGTAATCAGAAGGGTCAGAGTTATCAGACTCATGATCTGAAGAATCAGAAGGAAAATCAGTTCTTGGTCTTTTTGAGGGGGAAGGCTGACTTCCCCTAATTAAAGTAATAAGGTCTTCAGCCATTCTAAGCATTTGTTTTTGTGGCATGTGGGCCTGCGAATGCGCTTTGGTCATCAGTTTCCTAGGCGTAGTGAGAACTCTAGGCCTGAGAAATTCAGTATTTTTGGTTTGAAACAAAGTCGTTGGTTTAACATGAAAATCAGAAGGCCTGAATACACCCTCAGAAGTTGGTGCCTGCACAGCGGCTCCAGACCTATTCAAGGTAGAGACATCCGCAGGTTCCATAGTTGAAGAAGCATCTCGCAGCATACCAGACTCCGAATGGGTCTCAGTAGAGGCCTGTGAATCTGTAGAAGTGGGTATCAGGGGCTGCGAAAGCGCCTCACTTAGTACCAGCAGACTGGCGACTAGCTTAATGGTAGCATTGTCTGCAGTTTTGGAACTATGCAGTCTGTCTCTGTCTTTATCCTTACTTTTTTTGGAAGCTCGGTAGTTGGACGGCTTATCGAAGCCGTTTTGGAATACAGAGATCTAGAGCGAAAGAATTTAGCGACAATATTAGGCCAATGATGAACAGTTTGGGCGCTGAACAAGGCACAAAACTGGCAGTGAGGGACGTCATGGTCTGGGCCTAAACATGTGACACAGTAAGAACAGGCAAGACAATTATTATTTTTCTCTGACATCGTTTAGAGAAAGAAAAAAGGGTCCCCAACAGGGTACTTATCTTTTAGAAGACTTCAGGTCTGAAACTCAAAAAAAAAAATTTCAGGAGGCAGCCGACTGGCACTTGCGAACTGCTTCCGCTTTGGGCACCGCATGGCAAGAAAGACTGATGTAATGGCGTTGGATGCATATTTTATACGCCTGAGGCTACCTGCATGCAGATAACCCAAATGTGATGACTGCAACAGTGAAACACGAAGAACATCTAAGGTTCCACCCTCATTTCTATTACCAGGTCTGTCATCAAAGGTGTTAGTGTAATTGTTAAAGAAGTGTTATGTTCGATACTAGGCTTCTCATTCTTGTATTTTTTTTTTTGTTCACCTTTAGACATCATTACACTAGGCCAAACCCATTGTCCCATGTCCATGCTGGGTCTACCAGCTTGACTCATACCACTACGCCACCCCAGACTTACTCCAATATTGCTGGTACCAGTCATAGATCCTAAGGATGTCCAGAGAGCCCAACCATCTCTGCTTCCAGTCTGTTTTTTTTTTTTTTTGTTATATGACCTACCCATTCTCAGCCCCACTTCCCACATTTGTATTTGAGAATAACTTCCTTCACTGAACCACACTTCCCTTAAGGAAGCATCATTGACAGGCACACCCATCCCTCCCTGCTGCTTCATCAGCTGTCCGAGACGCTAATCAAACCTGAGTCAACTGGGCTATAGTTAGGGCTTTATCTCTATGCCATTGCAGCATCCTTATGGTAGTCATTCTTAAGCCTAGATACAGTGAGAGCAGGTAGCTCAGGGAGTGAGTGCCAAGGAAGGAGCTTATTTGCTTGATCTTATTTCTTATACTGCCTGCTCTAAGTAGGAGTGGTTATAGTAGTTGGAGTGTTTCAGTGACCCTGGGATAGTTTTAATGTTAGCACTTATCAGGGGGGAAAACAATTGTGCCAGTGAGTCTGAAAAGATATTTCTGTAGCTTTGGATTGAAGGTGGGATTGGATGTGGAAACACATATGAGGCAGCAGAGAGGAAATTTAATGGCCAGCTTTACTGCAGAAATGGAAAGGAAGGTTGGGCTTAGATACGGAAATATATACAGTGAGTGAGTGGGAATGCTGGGTTAGCATTTGTAAGGGCTGGGAAGAAAATTTGTAAGAAAAAAAAAGCACAAACAATCTAGGGTGGCTGACTGGATGACAATCCATTTTGGCCAGCTGTTGCTCAATATGGAATTAACGGGCTGATTGACTAAGATAGTTTGATGGTCAGCATGCAGCTACATTCCTTCTCTACTCGTTTTGATGGCTAGACATGCATTGCACCTCTTTTAATGCAACTTGCCATGCTACTGGCAATTTTAAAGAAATGGCAAATAATGTTCTTATCAAAAGTTAAGTAAACATATAAATATACCACTCAAACATACAAATCATATATTGCTAATTATTTTATAAAATTCTTATTGTTTTAAATAATCACCAAGTATTTTGGACACATCCTAGACAAAAACAGAAGTTTAAAATAATCACAAAGAAATTAGAAAAGGGAACTGAATAAATAGTTGTACATTTCCTGTGATGTGTGACATACTTTGCAGACTCTATTTCTTGTTACTGCCCATGGTATTATCCTGCGGCCAAAATATATACATATATATTTTACACTAAAGGAAATGGCACAGATACATTTGTTTGCTGTTTTAACCCATGCATTCCTGCACTAATTGCATTGTTCACTGCTTCATGCTTACAGAGACAGCTATGGGGACTGTCTTGTTCCATTCACTGCTCACTGCTTCATGTCTACAGAGACAGCTGTGGTGGCTGCCTTGTTCCATTCACTGCTCACTGCTTCATGTCTACAGTGATCGCTATGGAGACTGCCTTGTTCCATTCACTGCTCACTGCTTCATGTCTACAGAGACAGTTGTGGCAGCTGCCTTGATCCACTGAAGCCTGCAGCACTTGAGAACAGACCAAGCACAATTCTACAGTTTTAGTGCAACTCAATCTTGGTACTGAACTTGTGATATTCAGTGTTGCAATTAAGCAATTTAAATGTGAGAAAATTATTTTAACTGAACAAGTAAGGTACAAATCTATTTTACTTGCTTAGTTTAAAATATTTTACTTATGTTTAATTTTTTTTGTGACTTTGAGCTCCATGTTACTGCTGTCCAGGCTGCCAGCAGTGAAGAATGTAACACCCCATTAACCGAATACTGGCAGGTCTGAATGAGTTTAAAACTAAGGTGCTGATGTTTACAGCAGTACACGTTGAGATACAAGATAAGGATTCAGGCATTTAGTCTAACTAGCTGCTAACTGCCACATTTCACATCTCCCATGTTGTGTGTTAGGGAAGAAAAAGGCAAATTGACTACAGAACATGTCTGAAACTTGAGATCTATATGAAACAGTATATAACATGAGAAAAAAATGTTTAAAAATACATGGGAACACTGACTGGCTTAAAATACCAGACAAAAATTAATCATAGCCTGATTTTTTGATACAAACACCAGTTTATGACTGTGAGGAAAATGTCTCACCAGTTGTAACCCTATTACATAATTCTTTTTCTTAAAATTGCAAACTTCTCAGTTACACAACCATGAAGAAAGTACAAACATTATTACACAAGCAAGGCAGCTGATCTATCGTTATTAAATCAAAATTCAAACAGCAGCTTCAGTTCAAATTAAAAAAAAGAAAAATATCTAAAACCTGATACTTAACATCCCCAAGTCAGAACACAAAAATAAATAAATAAATAAAAACAGCAAATAAAATTTTTTTCACACTGATTTTTAAACTGCTTTGTTATACATTAGGAAAAATATTCTTACACAAATTATGCCAGGTTTTCTCTTTCACAGCCAACAGGGTTAAGATTCCAGAAAACCAAAGGTAGCTTCTCCTCTACTGGTCCAGCAGGAGCAGCTCAAGACTTTTTCTTCAAGGGTGATTTCCTGGAATATGTTCATCAGCTAGAAACAGATGTTGTCCAAGTTAAGTCGGCTTTATTTAAAAAATGAAAGTCTTTTACAAGAAAAGAACAAGTCATAAAAAAAAAAAAAAACATTAGGGAACTCTTTACATATATCCTGCCACAACAGGTGCAGATGTTAGGAGGGTGGCCTAATGGTTAAGGTGTTTGCCTTACAAATACAAGGTGCAGGGTTTGAGTCTCACAAGGGATAATTGGCTAAGCTTAAAATGGCTTGTAAGGGCAGTTAGCTTAGTAAGAATCTATGAACCTACCTGTGAAATGTCTTTAAGATGAAATATGTCAACAGCCAAGCATTTAGGGCTTGTGAAGGTTGTAATGATTGAAGCAGGTTGTACATATTCTGCCGTGTGACACAGAGAGATAAAGTCCTGAATATGAATCATATGGCTCAGATTCAATCAGCAGTCTGGTAGCTGGAAGGCTCAAAGCAGAGATGATGGAAGTGAACAGCTAATGCAGCCAGAAATGTAGATATCCTGGACTTGCTTCATCACTGACCCTAAAAGATTTGTTGAGGTATTTCCAAGTAGCAGCTACTGTGATGGGTGGTGTGTACCACAAGCTAAGGCAGAAGACATTCCTAGGTGTGTGTACAGGTGTGAGGACCCTGATAGTCAGCCATTTATGCATCATCCACCAGCTGCCTCAGGGGATGGAGTTTGGTGGGGAGGACTTGCTGGCCACATGAATGAAGTCCTGTTGACTCTAAGTTCTGAACCTCAACAGGGGAACAAATGGACAGACTGGTCCTCACTCTTGCCAGGAAATTACAGGGTTATAGGGATCTCGTCTTGGCAGGGAATGTATAGGTTATTTTTCAGTATGCATGGGGAGCAAATGTGTTGGTGGGGGAGATTTAAAAT